>NC_133371.1:4619365-4714387 GCF_049309525.1 Garra rufa | reverse complement strand
TGCAATTCACACAAAGAATGGCAGAAGAGAACTTTAGCACCAGGCAGATGGGCTCATGTTATTTGGCGACTGAAATCGCTCCCTAAAACCCAGCAGACATTAGCCACACATGCTAAATTGTTCCCATGTATTTACATATGCAGTGTGGACTTCCCTGCTGATAATTCTCATTAGAAGAGTCTATTCAAATATAAATCGTTCATGACAAAGGCAGATTGGACACGTTACCCCATGTGGATTTTGAGGGGGATTTTTAGCTCAACTTTGCTTATTGCATTCAAGACCAAATGGTGAACAGTTGGAATGGTGACCAAATACCTGAAGATAGGCTACTCACTGTTTGACTAACTTTAGCTAACTTAGTCTATTGCATGGATTTTTTTTTTTTCTGCACAAACAACATCTTAACTAATGGAATCATATTGAGTGATTTGAGATGCTCTTCGTCATTAGTTTCTTTAACAACCACTCCCATGTTGTAACGGTAAGTGAAGGGAAGGAAGCAAGTGCAGGGTGAAAACCAGATTTATTGAGAATAGATGATACTGTACAAATGAGAGTGATGATGATGATGATGGTGTTGATCTCCCGGCTGGGTGGCACAAGGGCTAGATGGCTCGATGATGAAGGTGTGTGATATCCAGTAGTGAAGGCGTGAAGCGTGGTGTCCAGTGGTGCAGGCGTAATCCCAGTGCGATCCCACGATGAACACAACACGACGATCACAGACGAAGACAAAACCCAAACGTACATCCAATGATCCAGATCCAGAGTGAACTGTCAGACGAGGGAGAAGAGAATGCGGTGAGATTAAATAGTCATGTGAAATGAGGGACACCTGTGTGGGACTGATTGGCAGCTGCGCTGAATCAGCGTGACGCACAACATAATGACACACACACACACACACACACAGATGACGCGACCTGAGGACACGGCAGATGTGAGAACCGTGACAGTACCCCCTCCTCTAGGAACGTCTCCTGACGTTCCCAGACTCCTGTACCTGTTGATTGAAATCATCAATAAGAGAGTGATCCAGAATGTCTCTGGCAGGTACCCAACTTCTCTCCTCCGGACCGTAACCTTCCCAGTCCACCAAGTACTGAAATCCACGTCCCCTCCGCCTAGAGTCCAGAATACGATTGACCGAATAGGTTGGTTCCCCGTCTACGAGTCGCGGCGGTGGGGGAACCGGAACTGGCGGATTAATTTGTGCATAAAAAACGGGCTTAATTTTAGAGACATGAAACACGGGGTAAATTCTCCTGTACACTGGAGGGAGTTGAAGGCGGACTGCCACCGGACTAATGATCTTGGTGACAGGAAACGGGCCGATAAATTTGGGAGCAAGTTTATTCGAGACGGAACGCAAAGGAATATCTTTGGTAGAAAGCCACACTTTAGAACCGACGACGTATACGGGAGGCTTAGACCGGTGGCGATCGGCTTTAGCCTTGGTGCGCGTTCCCACCTGGACCAGAGTCTCACGGGCTCTGGTCCAAGTGCGATGGCACCTCTGGACAAAGGCGTGGGCGGAGGGAACCGCGACTTCGGATTCCAGACTGGGAAAAATTGGTGGCTGGTACCCTATACTACATTCGAATGGAGATAGGCCCGTAGACGATACTGGTAATGAATTGTGGGCGTACTCCACCATAGAAAGCTGTTGGCTCCAGGAGGAAGGATTTCTAGTGACCATACATCGTAACGTTCTCTCCAAATCTTGGTTGGCTCTCTCAGTTTGTCCATTGCTTTGAGGATGGAACCCCAAAGAGAGACTAACAGTGGCCCCCAGAAGTTTACAAAACTCTCGCCAAAATTTGGACACAAATTGGGGTCCTCTGTCGGAGACCACGTCTGTCGGGAGGCCATGTAACCGAAAGACATGGTCTACGACTGCCAACGCTGTCTCCTTGGCTGAAGGTAATTTGGGCAAGGGAATGAAATGAACCGCCTTCGAGAATCGGTCCACCACGGTCAAAACTACCGTGTTACCCTGGGAGGGTGGGAGGGCGGTAACAAAATCTAGAGCGATTTGGGACCAGGGTCTCGAAGGGATTGGCAGTGGTTGTAGGAGCCCATCTGGAGGTCTGTTAGAAGTCTTACCAGTGGCACAAACTGAGCAAGCCAAAACAAAACTGCGAACGTCCCGAGCCATAAGTGGCCACCAAAATCGTTGCTTGACCAAATGTAAGGTGCGATTAACCCCTGGATGACACGCCACATTGGAGCAATGTCCCCACTGGATAACTTCGGACCGTAAACGCTCTGGCACAAACAAACGGTTCGGTGGGCAACCGACCGGAGGCGTTACCCCATGTAAGGCTGTCTTAACCTTCGATTCGATCTCCCAGATGAGGGTCGAGACAATAAGAGTCTCTGGAAAAATACCCTCGGGAGTGGACGGGCGATCGGAGCGGTCAAAAATACGAGATAAAGAATCGGGTTTGATGTTTTTAGAACCAGAACGATAGAGTAAAGTCAAAACGTCCGAAAAAAAGTGCCCACCGAGCCTGCCTAGAGTTCAGTCTTTTAGCAGTTCTGATGTATTCTAGATTCTTGTGATCGGTCCAAATGATAAAAGGTACCCCCGACCCTTCCAACCAGTGGCGCCATTCCTCCAATGCTAGTTTGACTGCCAACAGCTCTCTGTTACCAATATCGTAATTTGACTCAGCTGGCGACAAACAATGTGAGAAAAACACGCAGGGATGCATCTTGTCGTCCGTGGGTGAGCGCTGGGAAAGAACCGCACCTACCCCCACCTCTGACGCATCGACCTCCATCACAAACTGACGTGATGGATCAGGGGTGACAAGAATGGGAGCCGAAATGAAGCGACTCTTCAGTTTGGCAAACACAGCTTCCGCTGCGTCTGACCACCTGAACGTTGTTCGGGGGGAGGTCAAGGCAGTCAGAGGCGCGGCTAGTTGGCTGTAATTGCGAATAAAACGCCGGTAAAAATTGGCAAAACCCAGAAACCTCTGCAGGGCCTTACGGGAATCTGGGGTTGGCCAATCCACCACAGCTCTAACCTTCTCGGGATCCATGCGCACACCCTCGGCCGACACGATGTACCCTAGGAAAGGAACAGACTGTGCATGAAAATCGCATTTCTCCGCCTTGACAAAAAGCCCATTCTCTAACAGCCGCTGAAGCACTCGTCTGACGTGTTGAACATGTTCCTGGAGAGAAGAAGAAAAAATCAATATGTCGTCCAGGTAGACATATATGAACTGGTCGACCATGTCTCTCAACACGTCATTAACGAGTGCCTGGAAGACCCCTGGGGAGTTGGACAAGCCAAAGGGCATGACCAAGAATTTAAAGTGCCCCCTGGGGGTGTTAAAGGCAGTCTTCCACTCATCTCCCCCCCTAATGCGGACCAAATGATAAGCGTTTCTCAAATCCAATTTCGTGAAGACTGACGCTCCCTGCAACCTCTCGAAGGCTGAAGACATTAACGGCAAAGGATAAGTATTATTTACCGTAATGTTATTCAGCCCCCGGTAATCAATACAAGGTCGCAGAGAACCGTCCTTCTTCCCCACAAAAAAGAACCCCGCCCCCGCTGGAGAAGAGGAGGGTCGTATGAGCCCGGCTGCTAGAGAATCAGAAATGTATTTCTCCATAGCCTCTCTTTCAGGGACTGAAAGTGAATATAATTTGCCCTTAGGTGGAGACGTACCTGGCAGTAACTCTATTGCACAGTCATAGGGACGGTGAGGAGGAAGAGAAGCAGCCCGAGACTTACTGAACACTTCCTTCAGGTCGAGGTACTCCGTGGGCACGTTATTCAGATCCGCCGCCTTCTCCTGAAACACAGAACCAGAGACAGACGGACAAGCAGACACAAGACAGGACTCATAACACTTAACGCTCCATTGAGCCACCGACTTCAGCTGCCAATCAATCCGGGGGTTGTGTTTGATGAGCCAGGGGTGTCCCAACACCACGGGGGCGTGAGGGGAGTCCAGAATGTAAAAGGAGATGCTCTCACGGTGATTGCCAGACACCGTGAGAGTGATGGGGTCCGTGATGAAGGTGATGGTGGGGAGGGTCTGGCCATTGAGGGCGTGGACGGAAATAGTGTCTGTAAGAGGTTGAAAAGGGACATGATTACATTGAACAAAAGAAAAATCCATAAAATTACCCTCGGCTCCCGAATCCAATAGTGCCGTGCAGTGGTGATCCTGATGTTGCCATCTGAGCCTAACCGGGAGGAGCGTGGAGGTGCTGCTGGACGAGGACTTGGTAGCGGAGATCCCACCCGACAGTAGCCTCATACTTACTGCCGGGCTGGCCCTTTTACGGGACAGCTAAAAGTGAGATGTCCCGCTGCCCCGCAGTACAAGCAAAGGCCTAGGGATCTCCGCCTCTCCTTCTCCTCCCGGGTAAGCCGAGCTCGACCCACCTGCATGGGCTCGGGATCGCTGAGTGGGCTGACCACGTCACTGCCGCTGGCTCGAGGTGGAAACCCCTCCCCAGGGGGGAGCCGAGCAGATGTCCATCGTCGCTCGGCTCGGGAGAGTCGAGCATCTACCCGCAGGGCTAGTTCAATCAGGCCGTTGAGGTTGGCGGGTAGATCCAGGGCATAGATCTCTTTCTGGACGCGGTCAGCCAGCCCATGCAGGAACATGTCCCACTGCGCCTCCTCGTTCCATTGGCACTCCGCCGCCAGGGTGCGAAACTCGATGGAATAATCTGAAACGGACCTCCCCCCCTGTCGGAGATCCGCCAGTACCCGCGCAGCCTCTCTTCCTGAGGCCGCACGGTCAAACACCCGCTTCATTTCGGCGGCAAGTGCAGAGAACGAGGCGCAACAGAGATCTTGACTCTCCCACACCGCCGTTCCCCACAGTGCCGCCCTCCCCGTCAACAGGGTGAGCGCGAACGCCACCTTGCTTTCCTCACTAGGAAATGTGCGGGGTTGTAACGAGAAGTGCATCGAACATCTAGTGAGGAAAGCTCGGCAGAAGTTCGGCTCACCTCCATAGAGTTCCGGCGGGGGAAGGCGGGGCTCCGGTTGTTGAGCCGCCCCAGATGGTCCGGGTGGAGCGGCCGGAGCGGGCAGGGTGGGCGGTGTGAGCGGCGCAGTGGGAAGCTGCATCTGACGTAGGCACTGGGTCAGCTCGGACACTTGTGCCACTAGAGTGTTGATGGCATTTCCAGAAATCGCCGAATTCCTCTCCTTAATCTCCAGCCGAGAGATGCAGTCCTGAAGTGCGTCCTCCGCGGTGCTCGATGTGTTGCCTGCTGCTTCCATTTCGGCTGACAGTTCTGTAACGGTAAGTGAAGGGAAGGAAGCAAGTGCAGGGTGAAAACCAGATTTATTGAGAATAGATGATACAAATGAGAGTGATGATGATGATGATGGTGTTGATCTCCCGGCTGGGTGGCACAAGGGCTAGATGGCTCGATGATGAAGGTGTGTGATATCCAGTAGTGAAGGCGTGAAGCGTGGTGTCCAGTGGTGCATGCGTAATCCCAGTGCGATCCCACGATGAACACAACAAACACGACGATCACAGACGAAGACAAAACCCAAACGTACATCCAATGATCCAGATCCAGAGTGAACTGTCAGACGAGGGAGAAGAGAATGCGGTGAGATTAAATAGTCATGTGAAATGAGGGACACCTGTGTGGGACTGATTGGCAGCTGCGCTGAATCAGCGTGACGCACAACATAATGACACACACACACACACACACACACACACACACACACACACACAGATGACGCGACCTGAGGACACGGCAGATGTGAGAACCGTGACACATGTGCCATATGAAGAGCACTTTATAGCTGCATCTAACATTAGCATTTAGCTAATTGGTAATAAGTTTGTATACTCACTAGCCAAAATAACATTTCTCAAAGTAAAAAGATGTTTCTTGTAAAATTCTTTAGGAAATTAATAATAAGAATAGCCACAAATGATACAATTGTTGGCATACTTAGTGCTTTAAAAGCCACATTTCTTGGGATTTCTTCTTTAGATGAGACATTTGAGGTCTTTTTATAAGAAAAAAACTAAAACATCTTAGAAGCTATCTTTTAAGCGTAGATGAAACTATTTTAATATTAAAGAGATTTTATTTGTGATTTTCTCTTGCACATAGGCTAATATGTACAAAAACACATTTCACACATAATATTGTTTGTTTGAACTAATACTTTTTAAGTATTTAATTTTTCTGCAATATTATTATTGAATAATAAACAACAACAGCCATCATAAAAGTTACTTGGCTATTCAGTCAAAAATACAAAGGCAGCGCTCTGATGTACAGCATTACACATGTTGCTTAAATATAACGTGGTGAGACTTTGGCCTCAGCCAAACTATTAGCTCTGCAACAAATAAGAGATTAATTAAACCAAAGACTGCCTGTTAGATTTACCCAAACAAATTCTAGCTTATATTTAACCACTATAGAGGCATCAGAGCCAGCGGCAAATTTCAGAAGATCTGGCTGAGATAAGGCTGCTCTGTGGTTCATGAGCGCTAAATGGCCACTGATGCCCTAGAGCTCACATCTCCAAAAACATCTAATAGACCTTATACAGTATCTCACAAAAGTGTGTACACCCCTTACATTTCAGCAACCATTTTAGTATATCTTCTCAAGGTACAATACTATAGAAATTAATCTTGGATATGTTTTAGAGTAGTCAGTGTGCAGCTTGTATAGCAGTATAGATTTACTGTCCTCTGAAAATAACTCAACATACACCCATTATTGTCAAAATAGCTGGCAACAAAAGTGAGTACACCCTACTGTAAGTGATAGCAGCAGTATGTTGTTTAATCATGCAAAGCCACATGTCCTATTCATTATGTTTATGTTTTTGTCAGCTTGACAGGACCATACAAAGTTGTGTATCTTGTATTAGAGCAGTTAAAATTATGTGCTTTAAGTACAGTTCTCTCATACTGACCACTGGATGTTCAACATGGCATCTCATGGCAAAGAACTCTCTGAGGATTTGAGAATTAGAATTAGAGCTCTCCACAAAGATGGCCAAGGCTATCAGAGGTTCAGTAACGCCCTGAAACCAAGTTACACTACAGTGGTCAGGGTCATACAGAGGATTTCCAAGATGGGTTCCATTCGGAACAGGCCTTGCAATGGTCAATCAACGAAATCGAGGACTCGTTCTGTGCATCAGGTGCAGAACCTGGCTTCAAAAAACAGATGTGTGAGTGCTGCCAGCATAGCTTTAAAGGTTGCAGAAGTAGAAGGTCAGTTTGTCAGTGCTCAGATCATACTCCTCACACTGCAACAAGTCAGTTTGCGTAGGCGTCGCCCAGAAGGAAGTGTCATCTGAAGCTGGCTCACAAGAATACTGCACTTGCAAAGTTAGTTACAGTCAGTAAAATATCTGATGGTGGACCATCAAAATAGTTTTTTAGATAATAAGCAGAAAAAGTTACTTATGATTAGTAAAATATGTCTACTCAAAGTGGACTATCAAAATAAAGATAGAAGATATTATAACTTTGCTACCTACAATTTGAGACAGCCATTTCTTCGAAAGTGAAGTATTGCCCCTAAGAAACTATGTAGGTGTCCTCTAGGTTTTGAGACCCATCCCATGTTTGAGCATGGTTATGCTGCTAATGCACTGAGGACGTCATTCAACATCTCTCTACCTCTCTAAAGCTCAGCGGCCTGCCCACCTGCTGGCCTGCCTGACGACTGGATAATTAGATTGCTTTGCATCAGTGCCTCCTTTTTGCCGTAGAACGCATCAGTATTATCCAAACCCCATGCTGACTGGGGATTGAAGTAAAGCGGATGCTGCCTTCCAAACCGCTCATGGAAGGAGGTCACAAACAGAAAAGTTTCATCTAATAAACTCACTGGAGTCGTCTGGAAAACAAAAGAAAACTTGATTGCCATACCCTGATTAAATTAGCATATTCAAATGTCAGATTAATTCATAACACAAGCACCTCACCATCTTCTGTCTGCAATTAGGTTATTGCTCGAATTCTCCAGTTTGATTTACAGAAACCTCATCAGAAGAGATGTATTTCTTAGGAATTATTTTGGAACTTGGGTCACAAATGTTATTGTTGCCCGTGTTTGCATAAATATGTACAAAATATGGTTAACAGCTGTACTGGTTATGTGCACTATGTTAGTGTATGTTAGCTAGTGGTTTGTTTTAGCAAACCTGTGCAAACCTGTTCTCAAATTAATCATTTTCTTTATATATACAGTTGCAATCAAAATTATTCAACCCTCTTGACCTGCTGCGGAGAACAAAACTTTGTGAAAACAATTCAACAAGGGCATCAGTACACTATTGGAAAAGGTTATTAATACACATTTTATTAATACACATACATACACAAGTAATTCTGAGAATGCAAGTTGGTGAATAATGAACAAAATCAAATTGGCTCTAAATGTTCATGTTCAAAATTTTTCAACCCTCAAAAGTAAAATTTGGTGCAGAATCTTTTATTCTTTAAAACCACCACTAAATGCTGCTTGGAAGTGCTTAGAAGCTTCTGTCACCTCTTTACTGCAATCTTGGGTAATTCCTCACCTGAAAAAGCTTTCAGATCATTGATAGTTGCCACTGCTTTCTTCAAATTCAACCAAATATTTTCAATGAGAATTGAATCTGGATATTGTTTTGCGGTGCTCAATTTCCTACACCTTCTACCTTATTTTGTTTATTCTCAGGTTAGGTAAAGATAGTCGAATCTGCCCTATCGTATAAGTAATTTTCATACTCACACCATAGGCTTCAGAAGACTCCTCCGTGGTATGTTCAAGTCTATCAATCAGAGTCTTTTGGCAGGCAGGCTTCTTGGTTATAATAAAGTATAATTTTATTGTCTATAGGTTATATAATTTACATACAAATACTAATATATAAAATAAAGAAATACAAAAGAAAATAAATTGCTATCTTAGTCGTTCGAAGGCTTCAATGGCAAGTCGTCTGGCACCGGAGAAGCTGTTGCAGAACCAGCATCTGATGTCCTCTTCGTACTTCAGTCTTTTATACCCAGCAGGTGCATTCCAATGTCCTTTTTGGAAATCCCCTAAGAAAGTACCTATATAACCTCTCTGCATCTTCGCATTCTTTCTTCTCCGGATTCTTCTCCTCTGCTTCAGTCTACGCCTCGTCCACTACAGAACACTCGACGGTAACATTTGAATTCCTCTTGGTCATTCTTTTTAGCAAAGCTCTTTCTAATACATGTTTGTTTCCTAGCTATGTTCTTGCTAGTACATGTTATAAACCTTTTCTTAATAAATGCTTTAAAACAACAAGTATGGTGTTTTACTTAATAAACTACTTTCAATAAAACGTATACAATACAAGTGTGTGGTGTCTTTCTTAATAAACAACTCTCAATAAAACGTATACAATACAAATGTGTGGTGTCTTTCTTAATAAACCACTCTCAATAAAACGTATACAATACAAATGTGTGGTGTCTTTCTTAATAAAGCTAACACAATACAAGTGTTATATAGAAGAAAAGGACATACTTGCAACAGGAAAATTGCATATTTCATTAACAAGATTGAACAGGCCACTCAAGTACACTCTATGACTGATTCCCGAACCAAGGATAAGTAGATTTGGATGTCTACTTTGGGATGGCTGTCCTGCTGGAAAGTCCATTGATCATTAGCTTCAGTCTTTGCACCAAAGGCATCACAATTCTTGCCAAAATGGCCTGATACTTCAAAGAATCCAAGATATCTTTCATACAGTCATGATTTCCACTTCCTGCTACAGTAAAACTACCCCATAACAGGACTGGCTCACCTCCATGTTTGACGTTGTAGATGGTATTCTTCTGCTTATAAGCTTTGCCTTCTTTGCGTCAGACATACCGCTGATCCATAGGTACAAAAAGTTCCAGTTTGGTCACATCGCTTCATAAAGCATTATTCCAGAACTCCACAGGTCTATGCAAATGGATTTTAGCATGTTCAAGTCAGCCTTTTTGTTCTTTTTGGTCAAGAGTGGTATTCTGCAAGATGCCTTAACATAAAGGCCATACTTGTCTTGTGTTCATCTTATATTCTGAACTGAAATGTTTTTCCTCTTTTCGTTGAGTCATCTTGCAAGTCTTTGGCTGTAGATTGCAGGCTTTTCTCAGTTGTTTTGATAAAACATTTTATGATATTGTGCTTTTTTTGTTCCACACCCTCAAAGGTTTTCTGGCACAACACACTTTTAACTAAGGAATAAGACTGCCAGCTGTGTCTCTAGAAACTTTAATGTCTTAGAAATCTTCATGTAGCCTTAGACTTTCTAATATAAAAAAACAATTTCTTCTCTATAGCTTTTGTGAGAGCTCTGTTGACCATATTTGCTGCTCAATTTCAGCCAATGCATGGGCTAAATGTATGTATGTGTAACACCCAAAGCTAATTATAACATTTTATTACCATAAAAATAAGTGATTAAAACACCAATGTTAAATAGTGGTTGAATATTTATGACATAGTTGTGTTATTAAAAAATCCTATAACTCAAAAACATTACAATATATATTGACATGATCACTTTTAATACGCCAGTAAACTGTTGTAGACGCAATTTGTATTTGTAAAGTACTGCAGTCTCTGGGTGGCTTGAATAATTCTGATTGCAACTGTATAGTTAGTTAATTTAATGTATGCAATAAAGTATCACCCTGTATTTTTATATAATTTAATATCAGACTTTTATATAATATCAGAATTAAAATGGTTTGCAATCACTGTTTCATGTTGACCTTAACAATCTCTTAAAGTAACCCTGTTTTATGTACCAGCTGAGCTTTTAATTATAAAATAACTTGGCATAATAATTAATTACCAACAATTAGCTAATGTTAATTAAGAAATGTAATTTATTGCATTAGAGGCACAATTTAAATTAGATTCCATGAAGTTAAAAAGTAGAGGTGAGGTCATCAAATAACACACTTTTACATGTTTGACACTCATACATTTCATTAAGACTCAATTAACACACTTCATACGCTCCCTATACTTTATCAATAAAGGATTCTTTTGTAACCAAAATTTGTTTAATGTAATAGTTGAGAAAAGTTTTGCTCAGTTTAGACATGTTGAATTCTCTTGCATCAGAATGAAAATATAACAGAGCAATAATACTTTGTTTAAATGAGGAAATTACCATGACCAGTGTTGCGAAATTGTTCTTTGCTCCCAGTGGAGGTCACAAATTTCATTTACACTTGTGTTCATTTAAAAAATGAGGCCGTTAGACTCATCATACGAGGTATTAGGTAACTGATACCAAATGGCATTGATTGTTGAGTCATGTGATACATCAAGTATATGGTAGAAGGGAAAATCTCCAAAGATTAATGACTTAAATCCCTGCCATTTTCCAGCTTTCTGTTTTCAGTGTTAGTATAATGGTAGGACGCAGTATTACGTATCTTCTGAACAAAAAGAGTACTGAACATGTGGGTCAAAATACATTGAAAAAGAAGCAGTAACAAGGGGTCACAAAATAACGCATTTATCTAACTTTAAACAGCATGTAAATTAAAACTGTCTAACATTGCTTAAGTGGTTTACGACTGTGGAGCTTTGGGGGTATCGATAGATGGCTCCATCTATGTACTGTTTATCATTCTGAATCTGATTCAAGCATAGTCTTTGACAAAAATGTGCTTGATTAGCTCAGCTTTTTGTTCAAAATGTTACAGTAAATAATACATTTGCATATTAAATGTGAAACAGCAATCTTTATAAGGTTAACCTTTGCTTGTTCCTCATACAAAATCAGCATGAGTTGTTTTGTTAGTTTTTGCTGTGATTTTGTTTCTCTTTTTTGAATCTGCTCAAAAAGAGCAGTTTGGACATTTGGCAAAACATCTCCTTTTTTGTTCAGAAAAATGAAAGTGATTTCACGATGACAGAATGTTCATTTTTTGGTTGTAATATTGGTTTAAAACCAGATGAGCACCCCAATGTCCATCCCAACACACAAAAAAAGCATGGAAACATCTGAAACCTCCTGACTGTTAAAAGCTCTCAGAGCGCATTAGCCCTATTCATATAGCATCTGCGTCAGATGCCAGGCTCTGATGAGTGGCTGAAGAGCATCCCTCCATGGCTTAGCTCTCACTTTCCTCTCACTCCCAGACTATCTATGCTTCACATGCCTGCTGGGAGAGTGTGTTCTAATTGCTGACACCACATCTCTGGGCTCTCGGAAGCATGCGGCCCTCTTTGCGGGGTAGATAATCCATTACCATAAATCAGATGCACTGACATAGACAGGTGTTGCATGAATAATTAAAGGTTGCCACATTAGCGTCCATGTAGAAGCACCCGATGTTGTTTGGCGAGAGATAAAAACACTGCAAAATTCATGGTTGAAAACAGGCCCACTCACAAACACGGATAAATCACGTTTATGCATAGAAATATCCAAATTAGCAGCTAATGCATGCATAATTGACATTGTTCTGTCTTGCGCTGACCCGTTGGATTGTATCTGTAATGGCACTTTTTGGGTTCTTTACTATTTATAGGTGCTGTTTTGCACCTAAATTTCACCTTTGGGATCAATAAAGTCTGTTATGCCAGCAGTACGGGTATGAGGACACGTCCCGCAGGCTTCATTCTGCTTTTTTTCTCTAATTAAAAGAAAGTGGAACGTCACAAGGGCGAGTAAATGATGACAGAATTATTCCTTCAAGTAGATCTTAGAAAAATGCATTTGGACTGACAACCCCAGGAGATGGTGATGTTTTAACGCCTTCAGAAGAAACAGGCAGGGCCTGAAGACAATCCACGCTGATGCGGCAACCGCAGGGAGTTCCAGACGCGACCCTGTTGAACCCTACGCAATGCGCCAGGAATCCAATGAGGTGTATTGCACGAGGCGCACGAGAGGGACCACCCAAACGAATTATCATCATGCACCAAGTGCTCCGCATCACTGAGGGTACATGAATAATCAGGAAACAAATCAATAGTTTTAGAATGAAGCAGTTGGGGATAAATGATCTGAGAGCATAATAAAGCAGCAGCTCAACCAATTTTCCGATAGACAACGGTTTAAGCTTTCAATTCTCCTGTTTATGTGCTTTTGCAAATTACATGTTCACTGCTTCGACTTCACTAAATTTGTTCATTTGAAACACCTTGCAATGTCAGAGTTATGCTGGGGTTTCCAGTATGATGATATATTTGTGCAAAAACTAAACTTTGAGTAGTACTAAAGTGGTCTTATAAACGACGTTGCATTTAATGTTAATATAAAGTTATAACACTTTCATTGTACAGAAAGAGAGCAAAGGACATTTACATTATTAAAGAACATTTTCACTGACTTCAAGCACTCTCAAAAAGCTTTTTACACTGTGAAATGAATATTTCATTTACATCATACGAACATCTGCACTTTGTTGTTTCTGATGAGATAATTTGCCAGAAAGCAGAATTGGCCATATGCACAGAGCGTTCTTTAGAACTTCTGCATAATAATACGCCAGCCTTGTAAACTTCCGGTGAAGCTCTTTTTATATTTGCTATATATAGGTGGAGACGCTTGAGACTCCTCTCCTGCTGCGTTCTTATCAGAAATTGAGAAAAATAATAATTGCAAGATCGTAAATAATAATAGCAGCATGAACATTCAGTTTCATATTATTTAACAACATATACTTTAAACGGCAAGCCTGGTAATCCCAGGAGACACGTAGTTGTACATTTAAATGTTGACAGCTAAACACTTTAATAACATGTTTAGGTTTAGGCTAACATTAGCAATGCTTCTCTTCAACGTCATCCTAATAGTATTCTTGATTCTTGAGTAGTCATGAACACATTTTTAAAATCTTGTAATATTTGAAAGCCTTTATTATTTTTCAACTCTACAGCTGTGCAATAAAATTCACTTCAAAGATCCACTTTTCATTCATAAAGACGGCATGAAAAAAGTCTTTTCATGGAAAATGACTTTTTAAGATGAAATTGACATGAAATTACGCATAAAACCAGAAGATGGCAGCAGAGGATCAATCATTGGCTGCAGCTGCCATTTCAACTCACTAAATTTTTCAAGTCTTGCTTTTCGATTTATTATAAAATTATTGGTATAACAAATGTTAATACTTTTACTGCACTGAAGTATATAGTATAGCAAGTGCAGAAAGTCAATAAAATTAAATATAATAAATAAGTTCAGACCAGAGTATGTGAGCGGAGCGGAGTGCGAGCGGAGCGCGGAGTGGAGCGGTGTGATTTTGAATGGAGGGAGGAGCGGATTTTTGAAAAGTCGGAGCGTCGTGGTTTTCACTCGCTCCAAGTGCGCTCCACCACCGCTCCATCATAAGTACAATTCATGCCAACGGTCCGTAATATAACTGTATAATAAGCAGGCATTCACATGTTAAACATATTTAGCTTGATAGAGATGGATCACTCAAATCAGAAATAATGTGAATGGACATGAGCGGTAAATTATAGTTCACAAGGATTTAGTTCCTTCTAGATACTGAATATATTCAGGTGAAAGCCTCATTTAAACATGTGCAGCACTTATTCACACGCAATCGCTGTGACAATAATGCATTAAAACAAATGTAATGGTACTATCCGATTTCGAATAATCAGAAATCTGTAAGAAATGCAGCGATCCATAGGTAAAATAACTGACGAAAATGTAGTTATTTTCATTACAAACTTTGCACTGCATAAAGCAGTAGTTATACTCTTTTAATGCTGACAATGTTATTAGCTTGGTATGTGGTATGAACAAAGTTTGCACACTATTCCAAACTCTCCTGTTGTTTTAACAGGCTATGTGTTATGAACAGAACCGTTATATTTAAAACATAAGGCTATTTCTGAATGTTTTGACGCGGAGCGAAGGCGGAGCGGTGTTTCTGATATCAGTGAGCGAGGAGTGGAGCGGGAGCGGAAAATTGTGAACCCGGAGTGGCGCTGGAGAGGAGCGATTATTAAATGCACTAAGCGCAGAGGGGAAATTGTTGCCGCGCCACTCCGCTCAAATACTCTGAGTTCAGACACAGGCAGCCTATACAGGTAAATTATTTAAATTCTTATAGTTCACTACAAATTAAATAAGTGAAATATGAATGGTATAACAATTAAAAATGCATTCAGTATGAGTCAATATGAATTTGAAATATTTTAGATTTATTAGCTACATCTTTTATCTACATTTAGTTTTCTCTTGAACTGTAAAAGCTATTAATTAGCCTATACTCAATCAACACGAACTTGTTACTTCTGAAGTTTTGTTATTCTGAATTTAGTCTGCATAATTTAATGCACAGCTGTTTTTGACATCGGCTTTTTTTCAACTGCTTGAAAACATTTAGCTTAAATGTTTAATATGAATAAACAGTGCTCATAAATGGCTATTGAGATAGTATTCTCAAGGGGAAAAAGTTGGAAACAGCGTTCATTGGACGCACATTACGTCATGACTTAAGCCGATTGTAGAATGAAGCGGAGACACGTCATCCATCTTTTTTACAGTCTGGTTAAAATGCGCAGCGTTGTAAAAACACGTCTGTCTCTGGCTTAGCGCCAGCCAGCGAACACAGATTTTAATTTAGCAGCTGGTGACACGCCGGTGTGATTGTAGCAAATATAAAAAGATATTATTCTGCTATTTTTTGTCTTTTGGAAGCTGCATTCAAAACCCACCAGCTCAAAAATGCCCCCTCTGTTTGAATAGACATGACACCTCTGCTGGTGTTACCTAAAATGTTCTCTCATTCACTGAATTGTAAAAAATATTGATGGCTAATTCAAACTGCTGTAGAAATAAGATGTAAAAAAATTCTAATGGAGTTGAAAAGTCAAGAAAAGTAAAAAAAAAAAAATGTTTTAAAGTAACTCCATGAAACGACTGGGAGCGAATGAGGGAGGATTTGGGGGTGAGATTTCAAGAGCAGTCCAGTGGAATAATTCATGGTATATCGATCATTAACTCGGGTGACCGGATCGAAAGAGTGTGGCGTCTTGTTTCTTCTTAGCATTTAAAGAGCAGAATAAAAATAAAGTGCCAAGGACCCACAACACAGTGCTTGATTGACTAACAGAGCTCCTGCCACAGAAGTTCTTGTGATATCAGTGTCACAATAAAAACACCAAACGTTACACTATTTACTGATACATAAAAACAGATTGGAAAATCCATCAGAGCAAGAGTGATTATTTATAGCATGGCCACTGTGGTACATATTACTGTGGTCAGAATCCATTCCTGACTGCAGAATGTTGTTTCAGTGACCACAATGCATTTAGGATACATTTACATCTGACTTTAATTAGTTGAAAATTTTACTCACCCTCAGGTCGACAGAGATGTAGATGAGTTTGTTTCTTCATCAGAACAGATTTGGAGTAATTAATGAGAGTCCAAAACAGCTGATAAAAACAACACAATAATCCAAGAAATCCACAGTCCATCAATTAATGTCTTGTGAAGTGAATGCATCATCAATATGTTTTTAACTTCAAACCATTGTCCATAATCTATAATACTGTGAAACAGCCATTTCATTTGAATCAGGAGAGATATATGCACAGATCGAGTACTGTTTATGAGCAAAAACAATTTTTAACAAATATGTGGCTGGATTTTGATGTGAGAGACAACAGGTGATGGATTTTTTTTTACTGGAGTGTTATTATGGATTATGAACTGGTACTTTGGCCAGAAGCAATGGTTTAAAGCTAAACATGATTAATTTTACTTGCAGCTTTTCACTGTCCTGTTGAAAAAAACAGCATATGCTGGTTAGGTATGTTTTGGTGCTGGGATGCTGGCTTTAGCTGGTTTATGCTGGTCCTTAGCTGGTTTATTCTAGTCCTTTGCTGGTTTATGCTGGTCCTTGATCAGCAACATGACCAGCAAAGGACCAGCATAAACCAACAAAGGACCAGCATTAACCAGCAAAGGACCAGCTAAAACCAGCATGCCAGCACCAAAACACATTTAACCAGCATGTGCTGTTTTTTTCAACAGGGTGCACAAGGCTTTACAGGAAAGTTTGGATTACTTGGATTACTGTGATGTTTTTATCAGCTGTTTGGACTCATTCTGACTGCAAACGATCCATTGGTAAAGTGCCCTGCTGAAAAAGAAAAAAAAAAAACAGCTAAAACCAGCCTAGGCTGGTTGGCTGGTCTTAGCTGGTTTAAGATGGAAGTAGCTGGTTTTAGCTGGTCTCCCAGCCTGGTCAAGTTGGTTTTAGATGGTGGTTTCCGAGTCTGACCAGCTAAGACCAGCCTGACCAGCCTGGCCAGTCTGGAAAAATGGCCAAAACTCCTCTAAAACCAGCCTGCTGACCAGCTATGACCAGCTAAAACCAGGCTGGTTGACCAGCTAAAACCAGCCAATCAGCCTAGGCTGGTTTTAGCTGTTTTTTTTTTCCACCAGGGTGATGTGATGCTACATTTCTCCAAATCTGTTCTGATGAAGAAACAAACTCATCTACATCTTAGATGGATTGAGGGTGAGTACATTTTCAGCAAATCTTCGTTTATGGGTGAACTATTCCTTTAATCAAGTGCTGATTGTGATCCAATTGCTGCAAATAGAAGGCCTTTGAGTCTAGACACTTACCAATAAATTCTGAGAGGACAGCATCATTCTTGAGAAAATAATTCTCTTAAAACGCAATTTTATGTCTTTGTTGAGACAGCGAATCAATCAAAATCAATTTACGAGACTTTCCGCCGCTCTGCTTCACCTAGAACACACACACCAGAGGCCTTTTAAAAATATACATCACATTTATTTCAACTGTTACAGATCAGCCTTGGCCTTTGTCTACAGAAATGTTTGGGCACGGCAAGTTGAGTCCAAACCCTTTATCTCTGGTTCGTCCATCAGTCCCCCTGTTGCCCAGCAACCTTGCTAGTTCTCAAAACCCATCGAACATAACAAAAATGAAAACTGAAGTTCAAAAACTTGAACGCAGCCGACCGAAACACACCACTGTTCCACATTTTTTTTTTTGTTTCTCTAAAGGTAACACAATGTACAAAAAGCAAGTCTGGAAATAGTAAGATTTTCGGCACTATAAAAAATGTTTTTTTTTCTTTGTTGTCTCCACATGTGAATAAGAAAACAATGCACTTATTTCTACTGAGCTTACTCTGCGTTTGCTTGTTGGGCAGCCAAAGGGTCAAATGGATGCAGTAATGTAACAAGGGAAGCCACAGCGGCATACAGCAGTGGGCGGCCTCAGCGGCTTGGAAAGCTGCTCCAGAAGGCAGTCCCTTAAAAAAAAAAAAAAAAAAAAAGTCTCTTACAGCTTCCTGGAGATTGTAAAGAACTGTCTCCGCACTTTGTACAGCACAATACTACAATGACATCCCAAACAGAAACCTGGAAATGAAACAAATATGTCCAGAAAACAAAAACAATGGAGTTGTCTGGATTTGGAGGCATTTCTTGATGCTTGGAAAACAAGCGCTTCCCTTTGGCTGGCACCTTAGGTCCTGCTGATGGTACAGGCCAAAGCAGGCAGTCTTTGTAGAGGAGGAAGAGCCCATTCCCTGCATACAGGGGTGGCTGGGAGTGGTCGTTAGAAGAAGGCGGAGGGAAGGTTTAAAGGAACAGTACATGACTCAGTAGCCTCACAAGGGAAAAGAAGGCACCATTAATGACAGGAAAAGAGCAGTCCATGCCAAGCCTGGAGGCAGATTCTGGACAGAGAGCTGCCCACTCTTTGCACGCACTCCTGGAAGTGAAATAAAAAAAGAAAGACATGAGACATGTATGCATTGTAAATAGTGCTGGGCAATGAAAAATCACAACCAAAATAAAGGTTTTTGTGTAATATATGTGTATGTATTGTGTATATTTATTATGCATATATAAATACACACACACATGCATGTATAGACCCTTTTTTGTTAGTAAACATTTTTTAATTGATGTTTTTTCTGTGGGTGGAGCTTAGGTGGAGGCAAAAAAAAGCTTGTTTAATCACAACAACTGGATAAAATCTAATTGTAACTGCATATGTAAGGTCACTCACTGTCTGGGACTGCGATTGCTATTTGAATAAGTTACCTTTAACGGATCAAACCAGATTGGCGACCCATACACTCTTAGCTTTACTTAAGGGATGGACGATCTGACAGGATTAGCTTGGTTGAGTGACTCACATCTAGAAAAACCTAACGTGTATATTAAAGAGAAACTCACCTTTATCTAGTCATGAAGATGTATGTATATCAATTTCAGCAGGCAACTATTTTTACAGCTATATATTTTTAGATATACATTTTCTAGAAATAAAAGTTCTGTATTTGATTATTCTTGAGTTCCTCTGAAACCCTCCACCTTCCCCAGCTCCACCTGTATAGATCTGCTATGAGTTGTTTTATGATATTTGTGCAGCAGCAGCATATCTTAAATACTCACAACACCGTATTGCCATATGCTTTGGCAGTAGCAAGTTCTGTACTTGATTGCAGCAGCAGCAATAATCTACAACTACAGCAATAACCAACAGCAGCAGCAGCATAGCAGATCTATTCCGCCAAGACCAAATACATTAACATTGTCATATCATTACCATGCAAAACTTTTCTAAAGTTTTCATGACAGAATTGCGATTAATCGTGATTAATCATTGCCCAGCACTAATTGTAACATCAGTTCACATGTGGCCCATGAAAACATATTGTTTTTATATATATTTATAGTTGAGACCTAACAAACTTTTTTTGTTTAATGTTTTGGTAAGATGTTTTTAAAAGTATTTTTGATGAAATCCGAGAGCTTTTTGAATCTGCTATTGCTAGCCTCTCCGAAATCGCCTACCCTACCTTTAAACAGTTTAAACTGTCATTAAAATGTCATTTTAAAATGGACCTAAGATTGGAATTATCTATAAAACAATGTTTGAATAGAGTCTGAGCTGAATTACCTGTAGAAAGTTGTGGAGAAGTAAAAGAAAGACTTTACAGAGCTACTTTGCAAGCACTATAATTACATCTGACATAGGGGAAAGAAAATACAGGTCTTAATAAGAAACCGAAAACAAATTTAACAGTATTTGCTCTGAAATAGCCCACTACTCCTAGTAGTATAATGACGGTAAACTTCAAATTTGTCTTTCCATTTGAGGTTGGAGGAAAACTTAATTGGCTGTGTAGGTGTGCAGAGGGAAGGCAATTAAAGAGGAATTAAGTGAAAGCAGTCAAGCCTACTGCTATAAGTACATATCCTCAAACCTGAAAAACCACACTGTGTATGTGACCCAGTTCATTGCTTACCTGAGGAGGTGAGCACTCTGACCTGAGCGCTGGCGGCTCCTTCACCTCCTTCACTGACTGCGCGCACTTCGATGATGTACGTTCCCCCTTCAGGTAGCGTTAGGATGACAGCTGAGTTTGGAGTCCTCATGACTTGGCTGTGCCCCCGTCCCTCTTGACGCAATAATACCTTTAATGGGGGGAGTGGGGAGGGGGTAATCATGAAACACAAGCAGCGACATTGTGTTTTACCTTTCATCCACAGTATCTGATACCGACCTTGTACCCAATGACTTCTGACTCATTGTCCCTTGCTTTCACTGGATCCCAGGATAAAGAAACATTGTTCCCCTCCTGAATCCACATCAGGTTGCCTGGGGGAAGACTTGGGGCTGAAAAGAGATAGCGAGAGAGAGAGAGAGAGAGAGAGAGATAGCGAGAGAGAGAGAGAGAGAGAGAGAGAGAGAGAGAGAGAGAGATAACCAAATAGAAAGATAAAAAGCTCATTTAAAATCTTCTGAAATGAGCAATGTCCATATTAATTGGAATATACAAATTACAATCTTTCTCTCAAGACCTATTTCTACAATTAGAGTTATATTTGAAAATGTCCTGGCTCTTCCAAGCATTATAATAGCAGTGAATGGTGGTCAAAATTTTGAAGTACAATAAAGTGCGTCCATCCATCATAAAAAGTGCTCCACATGAATTCAGGGAGTTATTAAAGGCCTTCTGAAGTGAATCAATAAGAAAAAAATGTGGAAGTGATGAATAGAGAAGCGCAGAGAAGAGAGGAAAAACAAAACACCAGTCACGAATTAGAAAAAAAAAAAAGTCTGAGGATTTTTGATATAAGCCAAGAGTAGTAAATCAGTAAGTAAGTCATGAACATGCTTTTAATTTTAAATTAAATTAATTAATACAGTCGAAAATGTCAGGGTGACAAAATTCTAAATTCTGAAATTCCTTGAGTAGTTGGCATAATAATCTTTCATTATTATTTTCTGATGACTGTGTGCCAGTAAGTCTCTTAAAATATCAGAAAATGAAAAAGAAAACATCTTTTTGAGACAAGGCAGTTAGGTAAAATATCATGTGGTGCCTTTTTTTTAATTTTTCTTTTTTTTTTACCAAGAATATATATTTATGAATTAATTTTTCATGGTATTTGTACAAAAATGTTTATTGTTAATACTGATTAAGTGTTTACAGTATTTAAGGTGTAAAAAATGTGTTATAACTTTACTTTTTATATTTTCAGTCACTTTTGTAGAAGTTTGTTTTTTATTTATTTATTATTGGACAGTTTGCTTGGTTCTTGGACAGTTTTATTTGTCATTGGCACTTACTTGTTGTTGCTTGAGTTGTTGAGTCCTTGAGTTGCATTAAGGGAACTCACCATTTTTCTTAGTGCTGATCTTGGCGGGTGAGCTGGCTGGTCCTTGACCCACGCTGTTGAATCCCTTCACCGAGACCAGATATTGCGTGTTTCCGTCCAGCCCTGTCAGGAGCATAGCCGTCTCATTCCCCGTTGTTCTCTTCTTCTTCCCCGTCTCCTCCTGCTCTATGTCTTTCCAGAAGCTCACCTGTTCCCAACAAGACAATTTTGTAGCGATAAAGAAAATGAGACTGAGTTGCCTCAATAAATGACAAAATGAGAGTTGCCATTTTCACATGATATTGTGTCATTTGCTTTAAATAACTGTCATACATATTGCATGAAGAGCATAATAGGCGAGCATGTAATATCTCCCTGTGATGAAATCTGATAATCTTTCTCACTGGGGGACACAACTGTGTAATTTCACTGCAGAGAATAATTCTTTTCATTCACAAAGCATAACAGTTGTGGAAATGATGAGGAAAAGGAAGGGTTCACGATCATATATGTGCCTCTGTTCTAAAACCTGATGAACTGCCTTGCTGTTTACTGCCTAGACAGCTGCACTGCAAAAAAATGCTTTTCTTACTTAAATTATTTGTCTTGTTTCCAGCCAAAATATCTAAAAATTCTTAACCCTTTAACTGCCACCCCCATTTTTTAAAACAGGTATGGAAGTGCACTTTCCAAACTTCAATTGTTGTAATTCAAGAAAACTTTGGAATACATATCTAAGGTTGGTCTCTGTATTCCAAACGATTTTAAAGTACCATTTCCATGGTAAGGCAATATTCGGTTTTCACAGGATGATTCTTGAGCTTCTAAGCTTTCAAATGGTATATAATTTATGTTGATTACTAAAAAAATTGATAGAGAAAAAGGACAACAGAAAAAAAGAGTGCCAAGTGTCCCACAGGTGGGATTTTCTAGACGAGTAAAAATTATTGTCTTGTTTTCAGAAAAAAAAAAACAAGTGTTTTTCTTTTAAAGGAACCGTATGTAAGAAATTTATTTCAGTTAATCATAAAATGGGCCTGACATGTCACTAGACATTAAGAAATCATGTTCATTTCAAATACTTATATCACTGACAACAGTGGTCTGGCCAGGATATTGTCATTTAAAAGTGAAAGTTGCAGCCCTCAACTGATGTTATTGTTGTCATTTTGTGTTTTGGTCTGAGGCTCCACCCTCCAGCTATCTTCTAATCACGAAGTCAGTAGAGTTTCGTCATCTGGGTTGCCAGCTCTGCTCTAGTTACAGCTACAGCTGCGAACGTGTCGGATAAAACATGCATAACGTTACGAAACCTAAAAGACCTTGTTATGAATCCGAAATACGTCGTGACAAAGTCCGAAATAAAACAAGGATTGGTATAGGAGATGCCTTTGAAAGATGGAGACGGCTGAAAACGGAGAAGAATTTGAGAGCTGGCAACCTGGAGTCAGGGGGGAGGGGGAGGGGATACACCATTCTACAGTATTTTGAAAGTGATTGCAGTACCAGTTTTGGCCACAATCCTACATACGGTTCCTTTAACAAACTAAATAATCTGCCAGTGGGGTATGACAAATAATCTTGTTTTCTGTTTTAAATAAGATTTTTTTTTCATACTCCATTAGCATTACAAATTCACAACTGTAATTTTGTAATTCATTACATTTGCAATAAATGGTTAGCCAGCTTTAGAGCATTAACAATGGGTGTCTCAACTATACCATGGCAATGTTTCAACTGTTCACCTTATGCACCTTATGTTTATGAGATAATTGTAGATAATATAAACTATCTATTGCTATTATCAATTTGTGATATTTTAGTACACAATCAAAAGAAATATCATGTGAAAAATCACTTCATTTAAGCATCTAGTTTCTGCGTAGCGATGAAAAAAGCAGAAAGTGTCTGTACTGTACTCATACCGTTCTACACCATACATGATGCTATCTAGGTAGGCAGCTCACTAGGTCTTGGCATAACACCATTTGTTCATTTATTTCTCTATCTCTTACCTCGTATCCTTGGGGTCTTCCAGGACCAGGATTTGGCGGCTTCCACATCACTTTAATTTCAGAGGAGGAGATGGCAAATGCCTGCACTTCTGAAGGAGGCTCCCTGGGCTCTGCATTTAAAAGTTGCACACTTCAGATTTCACAGCAAATAACACATAAAACACATCACAAATCACTGTATATGCCTGCTTGATGAAGTGTTTGGGATACATTTCATCAGTATCTCTTATGTGTTAATAGTGAGTAGGAAGAGTCTAAGCGGATGTAAATGGTAGTTTGTGAAGCCCTGTGATCGTGAGAGAGAATCCCGCTGAGAGAAATGCTGTGAGAGGGAGAGGTGACAGAGATGCAGAGCATCCTTCATATTAACAGCAGTCACAGCAAACGCCACTAGCACGGTTACCATAAAATCAGCCTGACACAGTGTGATCACACACTGAAGCAGTTTGGTCCTCTTGGTAATTTCCGTGTGGGCAGTGAATGTTTTTTTTAAAGGTCAAAAAAGTTCTCAAAGGTTCTTTTATTTGCATAAAAGACACACATAAAACTGCAATTGAGAGGAATAGTTTACACCAAAAATTAAAAATACATTGTTTTCCCATCAATAGCAACACCAAATTAGAAATCCTAAAAGCAGTCTATATGACTAATGCACCATATTCAAAGTCATATGATTATTATGAGGCCATTCTTCACTGAACCCCCTCTAGCTCTCTTCTTATTTGAATTGATCTTTTCAATCAAATCTTTTTAGTAAAATCAGTCTATCCTTTTCACAAATGTGACTCATTCGGTTCTCAAGTTCAACTCACTCATCCCATCAAAATGATTAGATGTAAAAAATAAAAATAAAAAAACATAAAAGAGCCTGCATGGTCACCATCTACTGACCATTTTAACTAGTCACAAAGAGAATGGTTAGCAATATAATGAAAACCATATAATGCACCCTTGTGTGAATGCAGTGTGCTTAAGTGTACTAAATGAGCACTTGTCGTGTACTTCAACTTTAGTGTAGGTAAAGAGTATACTTTTATGGCTGTTTCTAAACATTTTAGTACATTTTAGAACATTTTTAATAAGTGCATGTTAGAATATAATTTGACATTATTACGAAGTGCATTTTAAATCGTTCTTTTAATAATTAATAAGCCCATGTAAAATGCTTAGATTTTAATTATAGTTTTTACATTATCAATATAAGTTTTTGATATAATTTATATGTACTAAATTGCAACTTCATTACAAATTAGTAATTACAAATATATTTCAATACATTACATACCTGCACGATTTACTAAAAATAACATTAAAGTATGTATTATTTATATTAAATAATAAATAAATAATTAAATACATTACTAAATAAATTATAATATAATTATTTTTTTAGTTTACCATAATTGCTACACTTGAGCCATATTACAAATAATATGAAACTACATATAACAAATGTACCTAATTGCTACTTATGTGGGCCAAAAGATTTGCTCTAATGTTTAACTAATTACATTTAATTTAAATTGAAACTGTAATACATTTTCTACATTTACAGTTAACTGTAAATAACTATGAAATTACATATAAAACTGTATTTAATTACTACTTGTGGGCCAGAAAAGCACTCTAATGTTCAACTAAATCAATTTAATATAAATTTAAACTCTAATACTGTAGATGTTCAGTTAACTGTAAATAACTGTGAAATTACATATAAAATATACCAATTGCTAATTGGCCACAAAAAAGCACTGTATACAAACACATACACGTATATATTGCAGAATAACCCCCAACAGGGTGATCAGGACCCTGTCACAAAGCAACCTTTTCACAAGGGTATATAATATTTTTGTTTTTGATTATATGTACTGTGTATTATGTGTATTTTGACAGTTAGGTTTTGACTTTTGCTCTGCTATACTGTAATACCTGTACAGTATGTCACAAAATTTAGTACACCCTTCACATTTCAGCAACCATTTTAGTATACCTTCTCAAGGGACAATACTATAGAAATGAAACTTAGATATATTTCAGAGTAGTCAATGTGCAGCTTGCATAGCAGTATAGACTTAATGTCCCCTGAAAATAACTCAACATACAGCCATTATTGTCAAAATAGCGGGCAACAAAAGTCACCCTAATTGAACTTGTCCAAAGTGTCAATATATTGTGTTAGCACCACTGTTATTAGATTAGATTAGATTAAATTCAACTTTATTGTCATTACACATGTACAAGTACAAGGCAACGAAATGCAGTTTAGGTCTAACCAGGAGTGCAATAAGCAGCAAGTGCAGGATAAAGGTATAATTTATAAGTTATAAGTACTGTGAGCATATTTTACAGATGATAATTAACTACAATTAGAATGTATAAATAGATGAACACAATATACAGGTTGCTATTAACTATAATATAAATTGCAGGTAGATTTGAACATAATATATAGGTTGCTGTTTACTAAAGCAGAATTTACAAATAAACATGTATAGATATAGATTTGGTATAGATATAGATTTGGTATAGTGCAATGGTAATGGGGAGAGTGTAGGGTGTGTGAGGGGGGCAGAGGTGTCAGTGGGGGGCAGAGTTCAATAAGGAGACAGCTCTGGGAAAGAAGCTGTTCCTCAGTCTGCTAGTTCTTGTCCTATGGCATCTGAAACGCCTGCCGGAAGGCAGGAGAGAAAACAGTTTGTGGGCGGGGTGAGAGGAATCCTTAAGAATACTGCATGCTCGACGCAGACAGTGCTTCTTCTGGATGGCCTCAATGGTTGGAAGTGGAGTCCTTATGATGCGTTGGGCAGTTTTCACCACCCGCTGCAGTGCCTTACGCTCCACAACAGAACAGCTTCCGTACCAGACCGTGACACAGTTCGTAAGGATGCTTTCTATCGTGCAGCGATAGAAGTTCGCCAGGATAGCTGATGACAGCTGGTTCTTCTTAAGTGTTCTCAAGAAGAACAGGCGCTGGTGAGCCTTCTTGACCAGGCTGGAGGTGTTGGTGGTCCAGGATAGATCCTCCGAAATGTGGGTCCCCAGGAACTTAAAAGATGAAACAGACTCAACAGCCATCCCATTGATGTGGATGGGTTTGTGTGAACCTCTTCTTCCCTTCCTGAAGTCCACAATGAGCTCCTTGGTTTTGGTGGTGTTAAGGAGCAGATTATTGTCTGTGCACCACGTGGCCAGGTGCTGAATCTCCTCCCTGTAGGCAGTCTCATCGTTGTTGTTGATGAGACCGATCACTGTAGTGTCGTCTGCAAACTTGATGATGGTGTTAGATCCACACACAGGCCTGCAGTCGTGGGTGAAGAGGGAGTAGAGAAAGGGGCTCAGCACACAGCCCTGTGGTACACCAGTGTTGAGTGTAACAGTAGTGGAGCAGATGTGGCCTGACCTAACATGTTGAGGTCTGTTGGTCAGAAAGTCCATAATCCAGTTACACAGTGAAGTGTTAATATCCAGGTCTCTAAGTTTGGTGATTAACTTAGATGGTCTGACAGTGTTGAATGCTGAGCTGAAATCAACAAACAGAATTCGTGCATAAGTGTTTGTATTGTCCAGGTGTGTGAGTACAGAGTGCAGCGCTATGGAGACTGCATCATCTGTGCACCTATTGCCCCGGTAGGCAAACTGGTGTGGGTCTAATGAGGATTGGAGAGAGTTCTTGAGGTGTGAGAGGACCAGCCGCTCGAAGCACTTCATAATGATGGGTGTGAGTACTACAGGGCGGTGGTCGTTCAGGCATGTTGGGTTGGAGTGTTTTGGCACTGGCACAATGGAGGTGGATTTAAAACATGTGGGAACAATTGCTTGGGCAAGGGACATGTTAAAAATCTCTGTGAATACCCCAGCGAGCTGCTCTGCACATGCCCTCAGTACGCGGCCAGGAATACCGTCTGGTCCAGCAGCCTTGCGCGCGTTGATCCGGCTCAGTGCGGTGTGTACATCAGAGGAGTTTAGTGTGATGGGTGAGTGGTCAGTTGACAAAGTGAACTTGGTGGCAGTCTCTTTATTGTCTTTCTCAAAGTGAGCATAAAAGTCATTAAGCTCATCCAGGAAGAAGACGTTAGTGGCTGTGGGGGTGGAGTGGCTGGGTCTGTAATCGCTGATGGCCTGAATGCCCTGCCACATGCGTCGAGGGTCAGAGTTAGGAAAGTGCTCCTCTAGCTTAAGTTTGTAGCAGTGCTTGGTTTTTTTGAAGCCCCTCTTCAGATCAGCCCTGGAAGTGCTGTAGGCCTGTGCATCACCTGATCTGAAGGCAGTGTTGCATGCTTTCAGCAGAAGACACACCTCCTTGTTCATCCATGGCTTCTGATTTGGGTATATGGTGATCTGTTTCTGGGTTGTAACACTGTCTATGGTGGTGTTGATGTAATCCAGAACAGAAGAAGTGTATCTGTCAATGTCCGTGTGAGAGCCACAGGTGGCCTGAGAAGCAAACATACTCCAGTCTGTGTGTAGAAACCTGTCCTGGAGTGTGAAGTCTGCACCCGCTGGCCACACTTTGATGGTTTTCACTGATGGCTTCACACAGTTGATGAGGGGTGAGTATTTGGGGGTGAGGAACAAAAAAAAGGTAGTCTGATTGTCCCAAGTGGGGGAGGGGGGTCGCAGTATATGCTTCAGCCATGTTTGTGTATACATGGTCTAAAGTTTTGTTTCCTCTGGTGTGACAGAAAATGTTTTGGTGAAATTTTGGGAGTACTGTCTTTAAGTTTAAGTGATTAAAATCCCCCGCAACAATAAATGCAGCCTCCGGGTGAGCAGTTTGTTGTTTGCTGATGGCCGCATGAAGTTCGTTCATAGCAAGCTTGGCATCAGCGTCGGGAGGAATGTAAGCAGCAGTTATTATGGTAGAGGTGAATTCCCGCGGCAGATAAAACGGTCTACACTTAGCCATGAGAAACTCTAGGTTAGCTGAGCAGTGTCTCCCAATAGTAACAGAGTTCGTGCTCCAAGCGTTGTTAACAATCAGTGCCAATTATCTGGCACTGCCGTAATTATCCTGGGCATGTTATTGACCAGAGCTGCACAGGTTGTTGCTGGGAATCTCTTCCACTCCTCACAGAGCTGCTGGACATTAGACACATGGTGCTTCTCCTCCATACGCTTGAGGATGCCCCACAGGTGCTTAATAGGGTTCAGGTCTGGAGACATACTTGGCCACCCCATCACCTTCACCTTCAGCTTCCTCAGCAAGGCAGGTGTCATCTTGGTGGTGTGTTTGGGGTTATCATTTTGGAAAACTGCCATTCGACCTAGTTTCTGAAGGGAAGGCATCGTGTTCTGCTTCAGAATGTACAGTACATAATGGAATCCATGTTTCCCTCAATAAACTGCAGTTCCCCAGTACCAGCAGCACTCATGCAGCCCCAGACCATGATGCTACCACCACCATGCTTGACTGTAGGACAACATTTTCTTAGTAGTCCTCACCAGGGCATGTCCACACATGCTGAACACCATCTGAGCCAAACAAGTTGATCTTATAGTCTCATCAAACCACAGGACATGGTTCCAGTAATTCATGCTCTTGGACAGGTTGTCTTCAGCAAGCTTTCGCAGGCTTTCTGGTGAGCCAGCTTCAGATGAGGCTTGTTGCATCTTGGAAAACCTCTGTATGACCCTGACAACTGTAGTGTAACTCAGTTTCAGGGTGTTAATGAACCTCTAATAGCCTTGGCCATCTTTGTGGATAGCTACAATTCTAATTCTCAAATTCTCAAAGAGTTCTTTGCCATAAGATGCCATGTTGAACATCCAGTGGTCAGTATGAGAGAATTGTACTTAAAGCACCGAATTTTAATCTAATACAAGAAACACAACTTTGTATGGACAAAGCAGGCAAAAACATAAACATGATGAATAGGACATGTGGCTTTGCATGGTTAAACAACATAATGCTGTTATCACTTAGGGTGTACTCAATTTTGTTGCCTGCTATTTTGACAATAATGGCTGTATGTTGAGTTATTTTCAGAGAATGTTAAATTTATACTGCCATACAAGCTGTATATTGACTACTCTAAAATATATCCAAGTGTCATTGAGGGGTGTACTCACTTTTGTGAAATAATGTATCTCAAAATATGGGCACAATTTCATACAGTACATCCATGCACAGCCCTAGATTAGCTGTTGTGTGACGTACATCAAAGTTCGAGAAGCTCTGTCTGTTACTGATACTGTTGAGCCACACGTTATTGAAGTTATATAAGACAGCAATAAATCCCATCAATCAGAACAAAAACACAACTGACCCTCACCTCCCTCTGCAGAGAACACAGTTACCACCTCGCTGAAGGGCCCATCTCCTTTGTTGTTATACACCCCCACTCGCACCTCGAACGGGGTGAGAGGGGGGAAGGTCTCGTCTCTGTATTTATAGGTGGTGGAGTCCGCCGAGGTCACCATTTTCTCTTTCCACCCACGTGTGCCGTTGGCTCGGAATGCCACGATGTAGCCGAAACCTTCTCCATTTTGGAATTCTTCAGAGACGGGCTGAGGACAAAAAAGAAACAAATGATTATGAGCTCTAGATTGATTTTCAGGCTGATAATGGTTAAAAGTCACACTGTTTACACAAATTCTTAAAATATCACTCAAAATATCAGAGTTTGCTTAAGGGAAAGAAAAAAAATCTCTGCAGTGGGATTGGGAAATTGGAAAAGAATCCTAATAATACACAGCCAGCTGAGCTCAAAGAAATGAAGGAAGGGTAAAGGCCGTGCAGCAGATAATTTATGAAGACTTTTGCCCGAGAATTATCAGCCCTGAAGATGTAGTCTGGCCAATTATTTGACTCCAGCACAATTCATACTTCCTGTGTAACGTGTAAAAATTCGCTATTTCCAGGTCAGTTAGATTCTGACATCTTAGGCAAGGTTTGCATCATTTCCGTTTGTGTTGGTGGTGCTAGTTAAAGTGTTTAACTAGTAAAATACAACAAAACTCAAGTTTAAAATTCAATCATGTACCCAATTAACTGTGTGGAAACGGAATCTTAAAAGCATAATACGTTAAAGAGCCAACACAGCAGTGCTGGAACAGAGGCACAGACATCTGAACTTTTAGTTCTGATACTAATAATCCTTTGAGCTTTCAAAATATTAGAACCAGGATTCATTTTATTATTATTATTTAAGTCTGCATGAAATCAAAATTGAGCCTACTTACATTTTTAAAGGAATAGTTCAACTCAACCCATAACACTTTCATTCATCTTCAAAACACAAACAATATATATTTTAATAAAAAATTGACACTTCAAAAAGTTTATAAAGAGTGGATGCAATACCTATATGAGATAAGTAGTTTAATCCAAGTTTTCTGAAAAATCCCAATCAGCTGATGAGTATGATGCAAATATTAACCAGTGTGATCAAAACACATATGTAGAGCTTATCAATAATAGTAAACTGAAGTAAAATAATTTTGCTTGATGCACAAAAACTCATTGGTTCTTGCTCATTAAGTGCAATTGAAGCATTACGATTTTGGGTGAATGGACTTTCAGTGGAAGGACACAGTTCTCTCAGGTTTCATGTAAATATACTACTTCTGTATTGAAGATGAACATGGGTTTGGATTGATGTCATAATTTTCATTTTTGGTTGAACTTTCCCAAAGGCAAAACACTGCTGGTGAACAGGGTAAAAAAATGAACTAACAGTTATCAATTTAAATTACTCAGTTGATTGATTACATTGATACAAGTTTTCTAAAATGTTAGGTTTAAATATGCAAATGAGGCATTATTTAATGAAATATGCACTAATTTGCATACATTTATTGTACAAAAATCTAAACACTGGATGAAGTCAGTTTCAAAATACTTGGGGTCAAATGTTTTTACGAAGGGAATTTTGTCACTCCATAATTCCGAAACAAAAATAAATAAATAAAAATATATAACAGGCAGATCTTCCCACCCCTATCTGGAATGCGACTGCTGAAAACCCAACTTTTTCGACACTATGTGACTATAAAAAAAAAAAAAAAAAAACTTGTTCTCATCTCTTCTAGGATCCTCCCTTTCTAGCCTGTTCTTCTCTCTTTCTTGATCTTTCCCTTCTAGCCTGCACTCTTCTAACAACGCCTTCTAACTTGTTGTATTCCCAATTGTAAGTCGCTTTGGATTAAAGCGTCTGCTAAATGAATAAATGTAAATGTAAATGTAAATGTTTGTAAGTGTTATTAAATTGGATATGTATGGCTCAGTGTAGGAGTAAAAACTCATTTTGAGAAAATGGTCTTTAAAAATATGTATTGTAATTTAAATCTATTGACACAAATAGATAAAGTGCTATAAAAGAAACACTGTATTTTAGATGTTTTTCACTAGCCTGAAAAAACACTTTATGAAAAAACAAAAAGCCCAACATTTCAAACTTGACAGGTGCATAAAAAGCGTTTTTGACTGCAGTGTCTTCTCTTAATGCATCTTCCTGGTTGTACGGTTAACTATTGATTATCCTAAAGAACAATAAAATGTCTTCATAAACATTTATTAAAACTTCTTTATTTTTTGTCAGCTTTTGACTTTTTCAAAAGGGGGGTTTCACAGTATTTCAACAGAAGAACTGTTTTGTTGCCCAAAGAACCTTAAATAAATAGCTCTTGAAATATTTTTTTTCTTAGCGTAGAACATTTTACAAACCTAAAGAAGCATTTTCCACTATAAAGCGTTTGTAAAATGGAATGTTCCCATTGATGTTAAAGGTTCTTAATTGAACCATAAATGCTAATAAAAATCCTTTTGTCCCACTTTATATTAGGTGGCCTTACATCAAAAAATAAGTACAATGCACTTTAATTACTGATGTAATTACATGCTCTAAATAAGTGCATTGTATCAAATGATTAATTTAAATGTACCGCCTAAGGCCACCTAATCAAAAATGGGACCAAACCTTTATTTTTAAGAGTTTATTTCACTCAGAAATGTTATGAGGTTTGCAAATGCCCTTTATGAGCTTTAAGGGGAAATATTTGCCCACTAGAGATGATTTCCAGGGGCATTTTACCTTTATCTAAATAATAGATAATCCCTTAATTAATTCATTAATTAAAAATTACTCTATGAATGTCTCACACAAAAGTATGTTCTGTTTGTGTTTCATGAACCACCTCTGTATTAAAGCTAACTGGACTTATAGTTTAGACTTTTTCCCCCTTCATTTTACATGCTTACACTCTTAAAAATAAATGTGCTTCACGATGCCATAGAAGAAGCTTTTTTTTTTTTTTTTTTCTATTTTGAGTCCCTGTTAATTTCATACATTGACCAGCATAGAAACTAGGTTAGGTTCAAGCTAATTAAGGTTTAAGCTAATTATTATAGGTAGCTAATTTTAGTTAATTATTTATTATTAAATGACTTCCTTTTGAAAGAGACCTTAACAATTCAGTGCCTTTAATGTGAGGGTTTACCACACAGGCTAATTTTACAACCTGCCCAATATTTGGCTGATCTACAAAGCACTTTTTACCGTGTTATACAGCTTCAAAAACACACAGAAGCTTTAAACATGTATCCAATAAATAATTTAAATCTCCATATTTTTCCAGTTAAATGACATCCTTTGTTATGTCGGTTCTGCGAAAGAAGCAACACTAAATGGCACAGAATTACATCAAAATGTCAGAGAGTCCCAAATGAATCGGGGAGATTTTCAGTCGTAATGAAACAGATCACTTGTGAATGTCAAGCGCTTTGATGGTGAGCCTGAACACATCAATTAAAGATGTGCTAATCCAACACATCCAAAACTCAGCATACAGCGAGAGCATGCCATTGTTCTCTGAACCATATCAATGTCTTTTCAAAGGGCTTGGTTCAGGCCCTCGAGTAAATAAACTGCATGGGTGACGACATTTTGTGAATAACAAGTCAAATATCAATTAATCTGCAGTGTAATGGCTGTGTCTCTGGAAATCACCTGAATGGTGAATGGTAATGCTTTGCTCCAGGCTGAAGTCCTTCAACACTTCACTGCATAACATGTATACAGTCGTGGCCAAAAGTTTTGAGAATTACATAGGGTGACCATATTCTGAGAATCCAAAAAGAGGACACCCTCCCCAGGATGCGGTGGGCAGTGGCTGCATTTAAAGTGTTGAATTAATGACGGTCAGTGAAGTGAGGTAAAAAACCCGGACATTTTATGATATTTTACAAAATCCCCCTGGACATAATTTTATAGCCAAAAAGGAGGACATGTCCAGGGAAAAGAGGACGTATGGTCCCCCTAAATTACATAAATATTGGAAATTGGAAAAGTTGCTGCTTAAGTTTTTATAATAGCAATTTGCATATACTCCAGAATGTTATGAAGAGTGATCAAATGAATTGCATAGTCCTTCTTTGCCATGAAAATTAACTTAATCCCGAAAAAAACTTTCCACTGCATTTCATTGCTGTCATTAAAGGACCTGCTGAGATCATTTCAGTAATCATCTTGTTAACTCAGGTGAGAATGTTGACGAGCACAAGGCTGGAGATCATTATGTCAGGCTGATTGGGTTAGAATGGCAGACTTGACATGTTAAAAGGAGGGTGATGCTTGAAATCATTGTTCTTCCATTGTTAACCATGGTGACCTGCAAAGAAACGCATGCAGCCATCATTGCGTTGCATAAAAATGGCTTCACAGGCAAGGATATTGTGGCTACTAAGATTGCACCTAAATAAACAATTTATAGGATCATCAAGAACTTCAAGGAAAGAGGTTCAATTCTTGTTAAGAAGGCTTCAGGGCGTCCAAGAAAGTCCAGCAAGTGCCAGGATCGTCTCCTAAAGAGGATTCAGCTGCGGGATCGGAGTGCCACCAGTGCAGAGCTTGCTCAGGAATGGCAGATGAATGGAAGATGGCCTGGTGTCAAGAAGGGCAGCAAAGAAGCCACTTCTCTCCAAAAAAAAAAAAAAAAAAAAAAAAAAACCAACATCAGGGACAGATTGATTTTCTGCAAAAAGTATGGCGAATGGACTGCTGAGGACTGGGGCAAAGTCATATTCTCAGATGAAGCCTCTTTCCAATTGTTTGGAGCATCTGGAAAAAGGCTTGTCCGGAGAAGAAAAGGTGAGCGCTACCATCAGTCCTGTGTCATGCCAACAGTAAAGCATCCTGAGACCATTCATGTGTGGGGTTGCTTCTCATCCAAGGGAGTGGGCTCACAATTTTGCCCAAAAACACAGCCATGAATAAAGAATGGTACCAAAACACCCTCCAACAGCAACTTCTTCCAACAATCCAACAACAGTTTGGTGAAGAACAATGCATTTTCCAACACGATGGAGCACCGTGCCATAAGGCAAAAGTGATAACTAAGTGGATCGGGGACCAAAACGTTGAAATTTTGGGTCCATGGCCTGGAAACTCCCCATATCTTAATCCCATTGAGAACTTGTGGTCAATCCTCAAGAGGCGGGTGGACAAACAAGAACCCACTAATTTTGACAAACTCCAAGAAGTGACTATGAAAGAATGGGTTGCTATCAGTCAGGATTTGGCCCAGAAGTTGATTGAGAGCATGCCCAGTCGAATTGCAGAGGTCCTGAAAAAGAAGGGCCAACACTGCAAATACTGACTCTTTGCATAAATGTCATGTAATTGTCGATAAAAGCCTTTGAAACGTATGAAGTACTTGTAATTATATTTCAGTACATCACAGAAACAACTGAAACAAAGATCTAAATAGCAACTGAAACAAAGATCAGTTTAGCAGCAAACTTTGTGAAAACTAATATTTGTGTAATTCTCAAAACTTTTGGCCACGACTGTAGTATTTATTATGCATGTCTTCCCTGTGTACCATTTAGTTTTATTTGCTGAAAGTCTTTCTCCTTCAATACAATTCTCAAATTAATTCTAAAACATGCAAATTATTCTTATTCTGAAAAGTTGAGTAGGAGACATTTGTGAACTCAGTTCACTCAGTGAATTGCAAACAAGTCTTGAGTCTGATTCAAACCGTTCTACCCAGCAGGGTGTTAATGAATCTTTTTGACTCATTAAAAAAAATAATCACTTTGTAAGAGTCATTTGCTCACAATGCTGTGCACAAGAATACCTGGTGCATACACTTAACCACTTAGAATGCAATTAGCAAATTACCTTGCAATTTCAAATCTCATGAAATCTTGTTTTCCAGACAGATGTGAATGGTGCCTATATTCTATATAAAAAATGATTGCAAATGTGACACACATTTCCAACATTAGTCACCGTCTACATACTAATACTAGCAGAATGAAGTAGGTTTGCACTGTGTACTAGTGCTATAGAGATATCAAATTACCCAAGCTTCATAATACAAGTGGTGGCACAATATTTTCCAAATGAAGTCTGCTGAGGATTGACTCAGATTCAGCTTTGGCTTGTATTATTTGAGTCCAGTGCTGTGCTGTTCACACAGGGTGTGAGACAGAGCAAACAGAATGAAACAATCCGAAAAGTCCTTTTAATATAACTTCTAAAGCAAAAACGTCTAGGTTACGTATGTAACCCCTGTTCCCTGAGGACAGGGAACGAGACGCTGCGTCCTGGTGGACACTATGGGAACTGCCTTCAGCATGACCGGTTCTGAAACAAGCTATAGAACAACGACAGTGAACTTGACACTGTCCGGCGCCAGCCTATGACATCATCAACAGGCGCCTGCTAGTATAAAAGCAGGTGCCTGAGAGCACAACACCATCTTTTTGTCTGACAGAGGTCTGTGCAGGGCCCGAGGCATGGCCCTGAGACGCAGCGTCTCGTTCCCTGTCCTCAGGGAACAGGGGTTACATACGTAACCTAGACGTTCCCTTCTGGAGGGAACTCTACGCTGCGTCCTGGTGGACACTATGGGAACGCTTATCCCAACGCCGCCATGCCGAGGGATAGGTGATCAAACTGACTGAATGAGGAGTCAAGAAGGAAATCACCCCTGCATCAGCGAGAGTCGCTGGGGCCCAGTGACCTGCCACGGCTAGCCCGGCTACCTGTGCACGCAACTCTCAAGCGTGGAGGCCTAGAGGAAGCCTACTACACTTAGCTCTCTAAGTGAAGGAGCTCATAAACGCCCTGACCATAAGGGGCGGAGTTTAGGGAATGGAGGTCTCGGCAGGGCGAACGCCTGCTGTAGGGACCTGACAACATTCAGTGCTACAGGTATAGATGGGGAAGCGGAGCTTCTGGAGAATGGAGGCTTCGTAAAAGACTCTCTAAAAGAGAGGAAGCCTGATTACATTCAATCCACTAGCTCTTAGGAGTGGAGGTCTCAAAATAACCCTCCAGTGAGGGGAGACCTGGCTACACTCACGCTTGAAAGTACTGAAAGCGGAGCTTCTGGAGAACGGAGGCTTCATAAAAGACTCTCTAAAAAGAGAGGAAACCTGACAACATTCCATCCACTAGCTCTTAGGAGTGGAGGTCTCACTAGCCCTTCAGTGAGGGGAGACCTGGCTACACTCACGCCCGGAGGAAAAAGCCTATACTCGACACTGGGGGTATTCAGTGAGGCTGCATAGCCTATGCAACCCGAACTACCCGAGTGGAGCTTCTGCTCAGAGGGAATCTACAGGGTGGAGGTCCCATGACCTAACTACACTTGACACTGACGACGGCCTGTGAGGCTGAATAGCCTGTGCAGCAGGCCTGTCTAAGTGGAGATTTCCCGAGGAGTGGAGGCTTCGCCGAAAGGAAGCCTGGCAACGCTCTGTGCCTTCCAGGGTGCAACTCTAAGAATGGAGGTGCCGTGGCGCCTCTACACTCAAAACCTGGGGGTAGTCAGTGAGGCTGAATAGCCTGTGCAGCAGAACTACCTGCAGGGAGTTCAGAGGAGTGACTGCTTCAAAGGAAGCCAGAAAAACACACTGCGTCTTGCAAAGGAAAACTCTAAAAGTGGGGGTATCGTGACCCACTCCACTTTCAACACTGAGGGTAGTCAGCGAGGCTAAATAGCCTGTGCAGCAGAACTACCTGAGTGGAGTTTCTGCAAAGTGGCGGCTTTGGTAAGAAAGAAGCCTGGTACCACTCTGCACCCAGCAGAGGACGACTCTAAGGATGGAGGTCAGTGACCTATCTACACCCATCACCAGAGGTGGTCCGCGAGGCTGAATAGCCTGTGCAGTCGGACCGCCTATTTCTAGTGAGTCTCTGGAGGCAACGAAGGACTCTGAGCAATGTTCTGCGAGCAGCAGAAGGACTCTAAGAGTGGAGGTCCCAAGACCTACTACACTTCAACACTGCAGACGTTCATCGAAGCTGAACAGCCTAAACGACAGTACTGCCTGAGTGGAGTCTGGAGAGTGGAGGCTTTCTAAAGAGGGAGCCTAACACACCTCCGTGCTTAGCAAGGAAGAGCTCTGAGAGTGGAGGTCTCAAGACCTAGCTACACTCTAGCCTTGAAGGTCATCCGCGAGGCCGACTAGCCTGTGCGACAGAAATACCTTCATTTTGGAGCTCTTCTGGAGAGTGAGGCCTGAGGAGGCCCGACACTCGATCCTGCTAGCAGCGCTATCTGGATTGGAGCTGGAAAACTAAAAGGTTTTTGAGAAAAACCAGCTCAGAGAATGGACACGGAGGAACCCTGCGTGGTCCATGGGAGAAAGGAACCTGCCTTTACGGGAGGGACCTTACCATGAGTATGGATTTTAGTGAAGTGCCTGAACAGTGCACTTACCACTCACGTGGATTTTAGAGAATGCCCAAAGACTTCGCGTGAGCAAACACCACAAATGTGGTTTTGAGTAGGTGTCCTGAGCATAGCGAGGATCACCAGATTTGCAGTCTCTAGGCGATAGCGGAGCCTGAAAGCGGAGCTTCTGGAGAGGGGAGGCTTCAGCAGAAAGACTCTCTAAGCGAGAGGAGGCCTACGACGCTCTCCCTAGGAAACTCTTCAGAGTGGAGGCCTCAGGTAAAACGCTCTAGGCGAGGGGAGGCCTGACTACACTCGACGCTCAAGAAAGGCAGATACTCACAGTCAGAGCCAATAATGAAAAGTTCTCATTTATCATCTAGCTCTGTGTAGTGGAGGCTCAGAGACTACATATCCAAGGAGAGAAGCCTACAACACTAGTTTTTGGTGAGTGGAAGACCGCACTCCCCCCAAAAATAGTCAGCGAGGCACTCATGGGCCTGCTAGCTGCTATAACTGTGAGAGTGAAGGTCTCAGTACTGTTGGCTGTGACAGAGGGAGACCTATTACACTGTGCTATCGAAGGAGTTGTAAAACTTAAGGGTTTTGGAACCAACTCGAAAAACGGGCACGGAGGATTACCTGCGTGGTCCGTAGGAGAAAGGAACCTGCCTTTACGGGAGGAACCTTACCATAAGTATGGATTTTAGTTAAGTGCCTGAATTAGTGCACTCACCACTCGCGTGGATTTCAGAGAGTGCTCAAAGACTTTGCGTGAGCAAACACCACAAACGTGGATTTAAGAAGGTGCTCTAAGCGTTTCGCGAGAAAGACACCTGTATTAACCCGGGTGATAGCAGAACCCGGAAGCGGAGCTTTCAGTGAGGGAGGCTTTAATGGTTTTACAAGCTCTCGAACGTAACCAGCCTGACGACGCTCAACTTAGGAAGCTCTATCGAGTGGAGGCCTTGGAATACACGCCCTCTCATGGAAGGGAGGCCTACTTTGTTTTACACTCAACGCTTGTAGTGACAGGTCCACGGAAAGAGTTCACAAGCTGCCTTAACCTTGTGTTCTCCCGGCCTGTATTTCTGGGAAGTGGAGGCTTAACAGAAACACCTCACATAGAGGGAGCCTAGCAACACTCGACCCAGTAAAAAGCTCTCATGAATGGAGGTCTAAAAATGACCTGGCTACATTCAGCGCTAAGAAGTATTATCTTTATATGTCTCTCTTCACAGAGGACTTCACAGAGAGGAGGCCTCCTAGGCCTGCTACACTCAATTCTACTTCAAAGCGGGGCTTTTTAAAGAGAGCGGAGGCTCCAGTAAAACACCTCTCTCTCAGAGAGGGAGCCTTGACAACGCTCTATTCACCCTAGCACACAAACTCCCAGGAGTGGAGGTCTCACATATGTGTATATGAAAATACACAGGGAAGGTACCTGACCACACTCATGCAAAAAGAGTATTACTCTTAGCAGGGTTTGAGTGAGCGGAGGCTTCGGCAGAGCGATACTCCGCCTGAAGCAGCTTGACAACGCTCAAGAGGGTTATTCTCGTATGTATATGTATGTTGGATCATGTCTATACCAAGCTCAGTCTAGCGGAGGTTTCAAAACCTGACAACGCTTAACCCACGAGGGGGTTTCTACGAGTGGAGGTCTCTACACACTGTTTTCTTTTATAAAACGAGGGGAGACCTGGCTACACTCAGCACTTGGTGGCAGTAGAACTCAAGAGGAGCTCGAAACTGCAATAGTAAACACCCAAGCGGAGCTGGTAGACAAAAGAAAACATACACATACACGCTTGAATAATTTATTAAAGTGTCTTTACTGTTCACATACCGGGCCAACAGATGGAGCCTCAGTCTCATCGTTGGCCCAGCCCCGGAGTCAAGGGGAAAAGGAAGGGGCAGGTAGCCCCACACTGGCGACCTGGCCTCGTCTCTGGCCCTTGGGCCAGGACGGGCCTGGTTTCCCCCCGGTGTTTAGGTGGAGGCGTGGACCGGCAAGGGATGCAAACCCCCGGGGCTCGGTCCAGATCTTTCAGCAGATCAGCCTGGTGCGCCTCTGCAACACTGCCATCGTGTGCAGAGGAGCACCGGCCACTGCCGCATATGTGCCTTTGGAGCCTTCAGGGTCGATGTCCCTCGCTCTGAGAGATAGTTCGCAACCGTCAGCGAGAGACATCGTCACATACCCGCGCCCATGCATTCCCTCGACATCAGCATTATTCACATGCCGATGCCTATGAATGCGGGCTGAATATGGCCTGTCCCATTCCCTCTCGATCTCTTAAGCAGATCAGGAAGGAATGGGAGGCTCACAGGAGTTGGCTTTGTCATGGCCCGGAAGAAGCCGCTCGTCTAGTCTGCCGAGAGCGGCCTCTTCCCTCGCGGGCTTCCACTGCAGATGCAAGCGGGCAGCCGCGCGGTCCATAACAGACATCAACTCTTCATATGCGGGGCAGAGAGGCTGCATGGGCTCAAACGAGCTCATATTTGTTTTCCATTTCAAGCTCCTGCTCGCCCTGGCTTGAAGCCAAAAGAGCACTCGCTGCAGAACCGGAGGATGTGAGAGACAACACATCATCCGCATCTCTTCTAGAGCCGAGCGCGCGTGCTCTTACACCTAAACACACCAAACAAAGGTTGTGTGCGTCATCAAGTGTCAGATTTCTCTGACACGGATCCGCACACTTCCTAAACAGTTTTCTTTCTCTAGGCATCGCTGTACTCACTCGTTTAGAACAGAGGACTCTGAAGACAAAAAGATGGTGTTGTGCTCTCAGGCACCTGCTTTTATACTAGCAGGCGCCTGTTGATGATGTCATAGGCTGGCGCCGGACAGTGTCAAGTTCACTGTCGTTGTTCTATAGCTTGTTTCAGAACCGGTCATGCTGAAGGCAGTTCCCATAGTGTCCACCAGGACGCAGCGTAGAGTTCCCTCCGGAAGGGAACACAGACATTTAATAGTCAAAGATGTCATCTGATGCAAAATAAAACATACTGAAGCACAAGCACCTCACATGATGCATTCAGTGGAGATCTGGGATCATTTAGAACACTCACATTAATTAAATAGATTAAACTTTTAAGTTTTGGCTTTAAAAAGCCTCCAGTTTTCTGTGAAATCTGCATTGCTTCACGATACCATAGAAGAACCTTTTCTGTTTAAATTGTTCCATAAAGAATGTTTAACATCTGAAGAACCTTTCTGTTTCACAAAAGGTTCTTTGTGGCGAAAGAAGGTTCTTCACATTATAAAAAGGTGAGAAAGAGATGGTTCTTTAAAGAACCTTTGACTGAATGGTTCTTTGTGGAACCAAGAATGGTTCTTCTATGGCATCGCTGTGAAGAACCTTTTAAAGCACCTTTATTTTTAAGTTTTAAAGTTTTAAAAGTGCACAGTGTAAAGCGCATGAATTAATTATTATATTTTTTGTATACTAGTGTGTAAAAAAATAACCCTATCATCAAAAAAATAAATTACAATTTAAAATATATTACCATAGAAAACAGTTTAAACTGTAATAATATAATTTTGAGTAAACTGTAAACAATTAAACATAATAAAAAGCAATTAAGACACATTATAGAGGAATTGCACAATATACTATATTTGATATTGTGATACTTTAGCTAATATAACTGTATTTTTTCTCCCTGCCTTTTTGGAAGTTAAAAATAAGGGTAAGCAAATGATGAATTCTTTCACAAATTGTTGTTACTACCATGCAATTATAAAGCAAATCTCCTGATTTATCTTTTATTTCCAGAAGACCTTTTGCTCATTAGGGTGAGTATTCACAATGCGGTTAGCATTTCGGTATTCTAAAACATCCAAATTATTCTTGTTCTGGAAGGCTGTATACAGTCTGTTGGTCACATGAGTTGATTTTCGCATGTCCAGCTGCTGATAATTTCCGTGCTGCTTTTTTCAAAAGAGCTTTGACACTTGCTTGATGTTTTTTTTTTTTTTTTTGAGGAGAGAGATATCAGAGTATGTCTGTGACACCTGCTAGGCATTTAATAGAATGGAATGCAATCTATTAAGGGAGATAGAAATTTAATTAAAATGTAAGCCAGCAGAATTAAATCTTGGGCAATTTTAATAATTGACAAACACCTGTACTCTCCTCTCTTTTTGGCAGGGAATCTGTCCGTCACGCCAAATTTTGACTGATTTCCACCCGCTTCTGAAATTATCACGTCCCTTGGCGGCAGCACCCAAAATAAGATGCAGACAGATGATGGGAGAGAATGGGCTGTACCTTCACACTAAATACACTTTTAGTGCCACGGCAGTGTAATTAACTCACTCTAGTGTTTCTAGCAATTGAATTAACAACCCTTGAACCAACATTATCGGTGCTGGCTGAGCCTTTCTGCACGGGGCGACCAATAAATGGCCAGTTTAAAAAAGGAAAAATCAGTTCTGCTACAAAATGGAGTGGAACATGCATCTAAAAAGGCTGTTGGGCCAAGGAGTGGCACCCACGGTGCAAATGAAGTCTGCTGGCGGTCTGATATCGGCACGCACGGCGGGCTGCGGCAGGCATCGAATAGGAAGTAGGGCAACTGTAATGGTCCAGTCCATTGCTCCTGGTGCCCATAATACTTTTTCTCTCTCTGCAGACACTAATGAGCAGACGGGGCGAGCTGTTTAGTCATTCATCCTGTTTAATAAGCAGCTCTCGGCCCAGCCGCCCTGGTCTTCCACAACCACCCAGAGATGATTGGAGAGGCAGCGCAGCAGCCGTTTCACGTGCCCCGAATGCCAAAGCAGCACCGCTTCTCATATCCACCGGTATTGATTGGAGATGCAGAGCCAATTCAGTGGCTCTAAAGTGGTTAATGGGGACGCAGATAAACAGGGTGGAGCTTGAATAGAGCAATATGGGACTGTGCCAGAGGAGAGGGCAAATAACATTGTACACAATGTTGGGGAGGCTACATTCCTACAATCTGTTTTCTGGGATTGACAGCTGTGTTTACTAACAGGTGTGACTCTCGAATTTCCCATTCAGCATAGCTGTGAGTTGAATCCTTCACGAATAATCAATGTCAAGCCTTTTCTCTTCTCCCTGTAACAACAGTAGAAGTGACTAAACAAGAACATGGTAACTTTTTTTAAAATCACAATTTACCTTCTAACCCAAACTCACTCTCGAAATGCATGTGTATCCTGAAAAAAGGTAAGCTTGGTTGTAAAATGTAAATAATCACATTTTCATGTGAATAATCTGGGACAATATTCAATCTCATATGTGTCACTGAGAAGTTTGATTTAACTGAGTTCAGACTTTTTTTTGCATAAGCGATCAAAAATGAATGCTTCCAATACGTAATTGATGATTTATTTTTTACACGTGTCTTCCTTAGCTAAATAATGCTGTTTGTCACTCTGATTTGAATAATGTTGTAGTTGATTTTCTAGTTGTATTTATTGTAATATTAAGGTTGATTTGAAACATTCACTGTAATATAGCTGTTTTTGTGCCTGAGAAATTAACTGACTATCAGAGCTGGGCAGATTACTCACAAATTGTAATCCATTACTGATTTCAGATTTCATGACAAAAATTGTAGTCAGTAACGTTGTCACGAATCCGGTCCGTGGTTTTCCTTCTACTCGCCACCAGATGTCACCCTCATGTCGCCCCGGACTACATTTCCCATCGTCCATTGCACTGATTACACACAGCTGCAACCATTCACACACTCTTTATAAGCCATGCACTTCCCCTTTCTGGTGGCCGAGTATTATGTTGGGCTTACCTCTCTCCAAGTGGTAGCACATTACGGAGCCATTCATAGCTTCCTTATGTCTGTGTTTAACACTTTCTTAGCATTAGCACATTACAGAGCCATTTTTAGGTTTCCCTGTTTTCTTAAGTCTTGTTTCATCTGGTCTGTTTCGCCACCTGCCTTGGATCTCTCGCCTGTCTGGATTAACCCTTCGTCTTGCCGTATTGGACTCTGTTTGCACCTCGATTGTTCTATCTGTCTGTATGGATTACCCCTTTGCCTAGCCCTTTGGATTACGTTCGCCGCTGACTTACTCTCGCCTGTTTAAAGGATTACTCTTGTGTCTTGCCTATGCTGTACCTGTCTGCCATGTTCAACCCCTTGCCTGTGTATGACCATGTTTTGGTTTACAAATAAAAGCTTGCATGGATCCGCCCACTTCATGCCTCTGTTGCTCCATTACAGAATTGCTGATTTTAGGTTGGAAAATGATGACTGATATGAATTTAAATTGAAAACTTGTGTACAACATAGTCGGGTAAGCAAAAATATCTTTTTTCATATATCACTACATTGCAGTGATTTGATAATAGCATTAAACCATATTGTGGTCTCACAACTATGCGCTGTTAGAACATATAAAGTTGCCACACTGCAAAAAATTATTTTCTTACTTAGATTTTTAGCCTTGTTTCCAGCCAAAATATCTAAAAATTCTTAAATCAAGAAGGATTTTCTAGACAAGTAAAAAATATTGTTTGTTTTTAGAAAAAAAAAAAGAAGTTAAAATTAAGTGAGTTTTTGCTTGAAAAAAGCAAAATAATCTGCCAATGTGGTAAGAAAAATAATTTAGTTTTCTGGTTGTTTCACGCAAAAACTCACTTAATTTGGACTTTTTTTGAAAACAAGACAATAATTTTTACTTGTCAAGAAAATCCTTCTTGATTTGAGAATTTTTAGATATTTTGGCTGGAAACTTTTTATATACTCACCACTGCAGATTTTACTACAGAATTTGACAAATGTGAAAATGAAATGTCAACAGGTCTTAGTGCTTTGTTCAAAATTCGTAACCACTAATAATAGTTTTAAGTATGGTGGCACACTAATGTTTAATGTAAAGGGTCTGTGCTGAAAAAGGTTAAATTCCAGGTATGGAGACTTGGTAACTGAAGCATTATTACATTCATAAAGCAGCTCAGTCACCATTATGTCCTTGAGTAAAGCACTTGGGCTCCGGGGGGACAGTCCAATTAATGCGTTGCAAATCGTTTTGCTTTAAAAGCATCTGCTAAATGATATGTAATTTAATATGATGTACTATGTGTCTCAAAATAGCACCTGAAGCTCCTGTCAAGATACCTGCTAGTACGTCCCTTAAACAGCAGTAAAGAATTAACACTTGAGAAATCTCCTGTGTGTTTAAAACAGGCAAACATCAGACTCACAAGTGTTTAGAGCTCTAAGCAACGTCTGAAAACCTTTCTAGTGTATAGACACGTTCTACATGTTGTGAACGCGATGAGGGGCTTATAATTGAACTGTCATTTCGAAAGGAAAATTAAAACTCTGATTATTCTGTAGTTACAGTGATAACCTCCTCAAGGGGTTCTAAACTCAGGAAGTCATCATGGTAAAAATATTCCATTGCATCTGGAATGAGCCTTATCGTATTTAATTTCTCACTAAGGTGTAGTTCTGCTAATATGAAAGTTATTTGCTTGGTGACAGTTGGGGCCTGAGTATTTAATAACTGCAAGAGCATCGTCACTTCAGCGTACATCTGTTCCACAATTCCCCAGTTAATCGCACCTTTAACTAGCTTCATTTGGAAACCTTTTTTTTTTTTTTCATATTAGATTACAACACATATGAGAACCAGTTGTGTTTTGGTGTCAGTGACGTCAAAGCTTGCACAGTGCATTTTCAATTTTGCAAATAAATTAATAAAGTCAGATAAGACCCCTTACCAAAAAGAAGTATACTTCAAGTATACTTAAGTAAAGTTCAAGTATATTTTTAAGTATTCTTTATGTAGTAAGTATACAAATATTATTGTAATACTAGTATACATTTAAGTGTACTATTTAAATACTCCTTGGAACTAAATTGGCCCACTTTCTAGTATATAAAAGTATAGTTTAAGTATAACAATAGTACACTTTGAGTACACAACTAGCTTACATCTCTGTTTTTAGTTTGTACTGCAAGTATACTAAAAGTGAACTTATAGGTATACTGATAGTTTACTAATTCAATACTTTATGCATTTTTAGTACAGTAAACTACTATTTTTGTAGTTTTATACTGCGCGTATACTCGCAAAGTTTTCTTTAAGTGAACTATACATCAAACTTTAAGTATACTCCCTATGCTAATTTGTATATATTTTGTTATATGAATATCTGAACATACAAAACATCAAAAGAAAGAACAATTTATTCCATAATGTAACACAGTTTTCCATATCTATGGTTTTGATGCTGTTTTATGTCTGACGCTTATGCTAGATTACATGTGGGAGCATCCGTTGTTTCGGTTTCTTCTTCACTTTTGTTTTGTATATTTTCTACAGGAGATGTGCAATAGCACCCCTAGCGTATAACAATGAAAACACAGATTCTCAGAGTGCAAGTATAGCTCAAATATATTTAGACTTTTTCTAATTATAAGTCAGGTATATTTAAATGTGATTTAAAGTATATTTCTGAGAAGTATATAAAGAATATGTTTGAGAAGTACATAAAAAGTAGACTGAAAGTATAATTTCCTATTTTTTAGTTTGAAAGACGTATACTAATAGCACACTTGAATAAACTTCTTTTTCGAAAGGGACAACAATGCATGCTAGTCGCCTGTGAAGAATTTTTGATTTTTAGCTTTTAAAAAGAGTGCTTACTATGAATGTAATGTTTTTGGACACTGAACTGCATGCAATTTACAAATAAATGAAAATGTATTATAGTTTAAATTTATATTAAAAAATATCATTTAAACTTAAGAACTCAAAAGATGATGCTGATAGCTAATGAGTATGGAAAAAACAATATGGGGGTCAATTACTACCAGCAACTGTTTGGTTACCAACTTTACAATACTTATGAGATTAAGTACACTACAAGTGCACATTCAATACAATTGAGCACACTTCTTTACACAGAGTAGCAGGTGGTATTAGTAGGAGGGACCCTTTCATTCTAGAGAGAATCTGACTGAGTCATCAATATTTTCTAAGAGGAAAAACCCTGTGGCCACATCCAAAATCACATACTTACTCATTAAGTACTACAGTTTACGAAAAACTTCATGACTGTTAAAAAAAATATGCTCTATATAGTATGAATGTGTGTGGTATGAAAGGAATCCAGACATACTATATCTGCCTCGTTGTCATTGTCACGATACTTATTGCATCAGTTGCGTTGCTTCACTGCTTCTGTTGTAGGTCTTCTGATTACTTTTTGCCTACTTTTTCTCTAAATACTATAGTAGGAAAGAAGGCAAACTTGTATGCAAATAATACATGCCAAATTTGCTTAACATCTTTATGGCCTCAAAACTAATTGACACAAAACTCCAATTTGGATTTTTGGGGCTCTTTGATTAATGGAAAGCATTTTGTGTCAGACACCCTAAAAACCAGTGGTGTAGTCTACGTGATACGCAGGTATACGCCATATACCCACTAGAAAAGGTCAAGGATTTGCGTATACCCACTTGAAAAAGCGTAAGGACATGTAACAACATGATATTGTGACATAATTTTCACACTTTCATTCATAAATTAACCACATCTGTCTTGCGAGGCGTATTGTTTGACTTGAAGCAGCGATGTGTAGACCAATCGGCTGCTTCTATTTGAAGATTAATGACATATGAACTATTAAGGCTTCCGTAGCCTCCTGCTGTGACCTGGATCTAACGTCACCTATCAAGCTTGGTGGTCATTCTCGGCAGGAGTTTGAAATCACATTATGCAAACCAGTAAATGAGATATGAATTATGAAACGAAAACAGATTCGAATTACACTCTTTCAGTGTTTTCACAAGCCTGTCCGTCTCAATATACTGTACGACGCGGCATATATTCACATCAAATGCTAACTCAGCGGCAGAGTTCCACTCACGCAAAGATGTAATTTCCACTGGGGACACGCTTTTCAAAATCCTGTTGGTGTCCTCCCACTTTTGAATGGTTTTGTTAAAATAATCTCTTGTATTGTAGAATGCACGCTCTGCGCCACAGAGAGTTTCGCACAATCGTTAAAACGAAACCAAAAGTAAAACGCGTACGCGCATTCAAAAGCAATTTTAATACCCCACGTTTAGAGAGTGACTCCCCAATGTGCGCAAATTAGGCTACATAACATATCTAGGCTGTTATTAGTATGTGGGCAATTATAGGTTGTGTAATTGTCTATAGCTCTAGATCATGCTTGAAAAATTCAGTCTCTATTTGCACTTTGAATATTGAAGATGGTTTAAAAATGCAGTGGTTTTCCCATGCTTAAGGCGTTAAAATAATAAAAAAAGGCTTTCAGAATCAGCCAATTTGCTTGTAAAGCATCAGCAATAAGAATCAGCCATGAAGAATCAAGATTGGCACATTACTAAAAAAAATTGGGTGCTCCTAATTTTTTTTTTTTGGTGCTCCTAACTTTTTGAAGTTGGGAGCACCAGTGCTACCAAGTAAAAATGTTAATTTCGAGCCCTGAATTTATTGTTAATAATAGTTCCAACTTGCACCCCTAAATGTGCATTGAAAATTGACAGCTCATAAAACTTGCTAAAAGTAAATCAAAATGTTGATAACACATAAGCAGTGTTTCAGAATGCTCTCAATTACATATAGATGCATCCTGTATGCATTAATGAGTGTGGTGGCGTTTGGGGTGTTGCTCTGGGATGGGTGAATATGGGGCTGGGAGGGAAAAATCACAGTATACTCACTACTAAAAACTAGACTACACCACTGCTAAAAACCAATATAACTTTACATAAATAGATAAATATCTATTACTGACTTGTCAGCATTTACAAATAGTCATATCATGTTAGTAATTTGAAGTACAGCTTTCAAATGTCTAGCAGATCTGGAAGAAACTTGCACCACTCCTCAGCCCTTTTTGCTTCCAACAGCATTCCCACAAAGTACAAAATTTCAGTTAGAATATAGTCATTCATCTGCTCTTATAGGGTTTGGGACTATAAGTGCAGCAATCCTTCAATAGGCAAATTGCGATGGTGGCAATTATAGCCGGATACAATTACGAAAGCTCAAGTCAATTAGCTGGGTGAATCTATTTGGCCAGGAACTGCAAGTCTTTCATGCCATATTCATTAGCATAGCAAGAGTTCACAGTAGGGAGTCCATTGTGCATGCTGAGTGCAAACCTACCTCCCAGGATATGACCAGCTCATGCCTGCGGCCGTTCCCCCCTCTCACGTTGGCAGGGGCTACTGACGGAACTGCAGACACAGAAATACTGCAATGTAATTGTGCATTATATTATTAGTTCAAACTTTCTATAAGCTAAAACCTGTATGCAAAAATGTGAGTGTTGCATTGCTTCCTAATGAATACTAATGCTTAATTAATGCTTGGCTGTTAAGACAGAGGAGGAAAATTTACTCTATAGGTGTAACTCTCAAAACCACAACTATATATTACTATGTCGAGAAACATTATAGCACTCACTGATCACATCTGACAGCTTGAGTCACACAAACATAAAGAGAAAAAAGCTAAACGAGAATAGTTTAACCAAAACTGTCAAATACTCTTAAGTATTTATAACTTATAACTTTTAAGGTGTTCTTTTGTGGGATAATAATATTACAACCTAGGATCATTATGCATTTGGCAGATGCTTTTATCCAAGTCAACTTCTCCTGCATTCAAGGTACACTTTATATGTTGTGTACCTGTTATGACCTCAAAACTATTTTTTTAATGGCATTTGACTTATACATAGTGATGTTAATTTTACATAATCAGCTCCATATGTATGGCTTTTCTGACGTAGTAAACTTGCTCTGTAGCACACCTGGTATTGCACTGCAGTGATGCCGAACACTCAAGTACAAGTCCCGTGAAACACAAGTCATGATAAAAGAAACCAAAGGCTTGTTAACACTGTCAGTTAGAAGTAGAGTTTAGTGTATCTGATTTGTTTTGTTTATTTATTTATTTATTTTTTGGATACTTTGGATACATTTTATTATGTTTTTAGTTATTTTGTCAATTTCAAAGCTCAACAGCTTTGGGACAGTAAATAATGAAAAAAACTTTTCCTTTTAAAAAAGAAAAACTAATGAACAGTGGCATACAATGAAAACTGCAACAATTCAATCGGATTTAAATGATGATAAAAAAAGTAGCTGTCACTATATTCGTATTTTGGGACATTTCGTTGCTGCGTAATCAGGCAGGCCTGCTGAATGTTTTTGAACCAAAGCGTGTTGAAGCGAGGGTTTTGTTCTCCGTAAATAGAGAATTCTGCAGCCTCTTTGCCTGAGGGCACAAGTGCCTTTCTGCTTCAGCTCAAACACAAAAACTTGTTTAAATTCATGTAAGCGGCTTATTTTCCACTTCTCCTCCAATTAAAATAGAACCAGGGTCACCCTGGATGTTCAGATGGGTGACGGCAGTCGTAAAAATGTGTCACAACACGCAGCTACACGATCCCCCGAGTGGAGGATAAACGAGGCTTGAGAGAAGACTGTTTGTTTATTTAGATTTCTGTTCTGTTGGAGGGCATTTAGCTCAGTGACATTCACGGGTGAATGAAACAATGACAGATACCTGCTTCCTTAGTGCGGACCGCTCTGGAGGGGGCGCTCGGGTCGCCTGTGCCTATGCCGTTCGTGGCCACCACCCGAAACTCATACTCCACCCAGGGGTTGAGCTCCACTGCCATGGCGGACTCCATGTTTCCTGTCACTGGTTCTGGATCTGAGGGGGATGTGGAGCACAGCGGGGAGGTACCAAAACAAGTGAGGAATCAATACAGCTTAAAACACAAGCATCTACTGAGACTAAATCCTTGTACACTATGGCTTTTAAAAGTAATGTGAGTAATACAGTATGCTTGAGCTAAACACACACAAACAAAATACATTCTGAGAAACAAAACTAATTGCTAATACATATTTATACATACAGACAAAGAGAGAGAAAGAGAGAGAAGCATATTTCACAATGCAACTTTCCCCAAAATTCTTGATACTGTAATACAAAAAATTCTAAAACTGAATCTGCACAATGTGTACTGTTGAGTTGTAAATTGTATTACAATAATCATAAAACATAGACATTTGGTAATATAACTAATGCTGTATATCAGAGCGCTGCCTTTGTACATTGGACTGAATTGCTTTGCAACTTTCATGATGGGTATTGTTGTTTATTAAATATAAATATTCAATAAATACTGTTTCATATAAATAATAGTAGTACTTAACAATAGTATTTGGTATTGAGAAGCAGTCTGTTTTAAGTTATTACACCATAAATGATGCCAAGAGACTGTTTTTATGAGTGGGTCAGCAGTAAAGACTTTTATATTGTACGAGACTGAAGCGCTGTTGTATACAAGGATGTTATTTTTACTTTCAACAACACATTGTAAGACGCAGCCAACAAATGCACTGAGTAGCGCTGTCATCGGAAATCATCTTTAACAGATAAAAAAATAGTATGACAAATCGCTTTTCTCAGCGGACACTCAAACTAATGTTTTATTGTAAATATGAGATTGAACTGAAGAATGAATGCTGTATCAGATGCAGGTAATCGCACTCGCTCAGTCTATCTATCGCTCATAATACTCTAAGCTTTTAATATAGTAATCCAATAAGCCTTCAATCAAGCATCTCAGCGTTCCTGTGTTACACTTTATTTTAAGGTGTCCTTATTACAGTGTAATTACACAAATAAAGTACTGAATAATATTAATTTACTACATGTACTTATTATATGGTTAGGGATAGGATTGGGGTTTGGCTTGGGTTACTTGCATGCAATTATGCACAATTTATTGTTATTATAATAGTAAGTACATGTAACAAGGACAGATTAAAATAAAGAGTTAGCATTATTACTTTTAAAGTGATGTTTTCAATTCAGTAACAGAGGTTTAAGAAGTGGAATTTTAATTATTGGAATTAAGTATATTTATAATCAACATTTGTCTTGCTTTTGGAACATTTCATCCATCAGTTTTCTCTGTGCTTGTCACAACACAATGCATTCTGGGATTGCCTTCTTTTCTAAGAACATATGCCATGCTCATTATTTAGCCAGAACAAACAATTACGCTGCCTATGTTTTGGAACAGCCTTTGCATTGGAAGCGCTCCTGTGATGCTTTAAATGCTGCAGCTCACTAAGCTGTGGAATGGAGCCAGCATCTAGTTTTCTAACATCATAGATCGATTTTGAACAACTTAAAAAGTCAATAATTTTCATTTAAACCAGCTAAGCATTAAGATTTACATTTCTGCAACAATGAGGAATACAAAATGCTTCTGATTTAAGAACAATTTCAACATCAATACCCGTCTCAGACACTGCCTCTCTAAAACTCAGATTTTTGATGACTATGCCCTTGTGAAAAAGAAGTGTGCTGTATTGAATGTCCACTTCTAGAGTACTTCAAATGTAGAAGTTTGTATGTATGTATATGTAGTCGATATTACAACTTACAAATCACATACACACGCATGCATACACCTATACATAACAGCTTTAATACAAATGAAATATACTTTAAATGACCATAAATTATTGTCTGCACTTTTAGCAGTACACTTACATATTGTACATACTGCAATGACAATATAATTATGAAATGACATATAAATATGTCCTTAAGCACTGCTTAATAGAGTCAAAGTAGTACTCTAATGTTCATATAATTGTATTTAAAATAAATTGCAACTGTAATAGCATCTAATTTCAATTAAGATGCAGCTAAGTGTATGAAATCATTACATGTAAGTACATTCTTTTAAAGTATATTTTTTCCATAGTACTGTGTGTGTGCTCTTTTTAAAAGAATGCTGAATTGTACCTTTCTTTCCTCACATGTATTCAGTGCATTAGAGCTTACGTTTCTCTGTGTAATTGAGCTTTGAACAAGAGACCGAGAAATGTTTCCATTGCTTCTAGAAAAGGGAATTTGTAAATTTGATTTCACTCATGGTTTGTTCAAGTCAGTACATAAGACACCAGACACAAGATTGTGTTTGCCCAGAGGACTGGCTCCTCATTCTACACACCTCATTTCAGTCCAGACACACACTTGGCAGGGGACCAAACCTCTGGGCTAACTTCTGTCTACAGTTAACGGCTGTACATAACCTGTGGGACCAGAGCCCTGCTCCAGGCGTGAGACTGCGAGATGATAAACTCCCAGATGCTCTCCACAAAATTTCTCTCCTTCCCCCCCTCTGGCTTACCCTGCCTTATCGCACTGTTTCTCTTCTTCATCCTCTCTATACTTTCATACTTCAGGTTTTCTTTTTTCTGTCCCTCTTTGACCACATACACCTCCATTTCCATTGCATTCCTCTGAGTTTTCGTTTTCAGTTTTAGTGTGCTTTACTGGCATGTCAAAAACTTTACAATCGTATTGCCACTGGCAATTTAAAGCTTTTTAAAATGTTGTACTGTATGAGAATCCTGACATTAACCAATGGTGTAAGTTTTACAAATATATTTAAATAATAATGACATATAAGTGTCAGTACAAATGACACAGTTTGGTTTACCATAAATGCTTGCCAGTACTTTTTCCACAAGATTTTGGAGTGTTTCTGTGGGATTTTTTGCCCATTTACTTAGTAGGGCATTTGTGAGGTCAGACCAGACGTCACATTGATTGAAAATTGTCCGTCACTGACATGATTTTTTTTATCAGTGATGGAAAAATCTGAAGGCCGTTCATCACTTTGACAGATTACACTGAGGGTGATCTATTGTAAATTGTAACTGTTATTCCCACCCCTGTCTAGTTGGTGGCAAGTGAGCTCTAGTGGCAGCACAGCACAAGATCCAGAACAAAAATGAAACTGTCATGAATCTTTTACAATGCGTTTGATTACGCACAGGGGAGTATACCCAGTTCTATCACGCCACATTGAAGAGTGCCTTTATTGCTTGAATTTTCTAATGAAATGGATAAAATTTAAAATCATCAATTTCATATCAAAAGTAACAAAGCACAGAGTTTAGGATGGGAGGCACAATATTTACTGTTCATTCATCAAAAGACCAAAACATCGATTGGGATTTAAGAATCGATATTGGCTCATAAAAATAAGAATCTATTAAAATTGAAAAAATTATTATTTTTATACCCAACCCTAGTGTATTTTGTTGTTTCTAGTGGACTCTGCTGGCACTGCAGATTGTGGTGTTCAACATGAAAAGTGACGCACAATCGCAGTCTCTGTTCTCTTCAAAAATAAATAAATCCATAAACCTATATGCTTGTCCTGTAAGTTCATGATTAAACATGAAAATGTGAACAAAAATAAAACCAATTTAATGTGTTATTGAAATTAAAATGATGGCTAATAACAGATGTCTGTCAAAATGACAGGCAATGTTAAAATCTAACGCAACCTCTGGGACACTGCTGTTGGATGAAAAGGCCTTGCTCACAATTCCATTTCTTCCCAAAGGCATTCAGTGGGGTTGAGGTCAGGGCTCTGTGCAGGCTAGTCAAGTTCTTTCACACCAAACTCATCCAACTATGTCTTTATGGACATTGATTTGTTCAACGGGGAACAGTCATGCTAAAATAAAACAGTTTTTTTTTTTTCTACAAAGTTTTTCTTCACTAGAAGTAAGGGGCCTACCCCAACCCATGACAAAACAGCCCCATATATTTCCATAACCAAACCTCACAGTTGGCACAATGAAGGCAGGTAGATAACGTTTTCCTGACATCCACCAAATCCACACTCGCTCATCAGTCTGCCAAACAGTAAAGTGTGATTTGTCACTCCATATAACAGGTTTCCATTGCTCCAGAGTCCAGTAGAGGCACTACATGCACTAAATCCAACACTTGGCATTGCTCTTGGTAATGTGAGGCTTGCATGCAGCCACTTGGCCATAGCAACTCATTCCATGAAGCTCACACTGCACCACTTTTGTCCTAATATTAATGCTAGTGGAAATATGAAACTATTTAGTTATAAATTCATCAAAATGTTAGCAAATTTTACACAATATTCTATCTATCTATCTATCTATCTATCTATCTATCTATCTATCTATCTATCTATCTATCTATCTATCTATCTATCTATCTATCTATCTATCTATGACTGTAACAGAACACAGAAGTCACGGTTCAGTACATACCTCGGGTTTAGGGTCATGGTTCGATACGAGTTCGGTATAACAGGAAATGTCTATCTATAAAAGCCTAGCAAACTAGCCTAGCACATGCTAACAACATGATAAAATATTTAGGAAAATGTGCTAAAATATGCTAACAAGACGCTTAAACATGCAATTCCTTGGTGAGAAAATGACACTTAAGCTTTATTTGGAGGCACACAACATAATGAGGTCATGTGACAATAAAGTAGCATACTACTGTTGAAACATTTATCATGGCATAACGGCTACTATTTCACTTACTATTGTTTTGTACTAAACCATGAACACATGCAATAACAAGTATGCTATTTCACTTTGCTCTGGTTGTAAACAACACTTTTTAGTAAATGAAGTAATATTCTGTGCATACTGGAAATCTGCATACTGCATATGAAAAGGAAGTGTGCTTGTTTATATTGAATTTACACTACAAGTGCACATTCAATACAATTAAGTACACTTCCTTTTCAGATGCAGTTTTCATATCTATAAAGTACAATTTAAACCAGTGTTTTAATCAGTGCACATTGACAATACAAATAATTGTGAAATCACATATAAAGATGTGCTTGTGAGGCTTGTGAGGCTTGTTTATATTGAATTTACACTACAAGTGCACATTCAATACAATTAAGTACACTTCCTTTTCAGATGCAGTTTTCATATCTATAAAGTACAATTTAAACCAGTGTTTTAATCAGTGCACATTGACAATACAAATAATTGTGAAATCACATATAAAGATGTGCTTGTGATGTGCGCTAAAGAGTGCTACTTAAGTGGGTAAAAAACTAAAATTGAAGTGTCTAAAAACAGTACGTTTGCACTAAAGTATACTTTTTAAAGTAAATTATTTAGTATTCCAGTATGAACCTGCTGTCTGAACTCTACACATCAAGTTACTGTGTAGCTGCAAAAGTCAAACTCTGCTAAAGTTTGTTGCATCCCAACAGTCTTTGTTGCTCATGTCACCTTAAATTTCTTATTGGAAATGGATGACTTTGAATGCTTTGTCAGCATGAACGCCCCTTTAGGCCTACTCTATTCCTAGAAGAAGACTGCAGAGTAAAGAACATGAAGTGGTAGCAGTGTTTAAACACTCCAAAAGAAAAAAGATTTTCCCCTCTGCCTCCTTGTTTTAATCTGACTGGCTTCAGCACTTAAAGCATTATGTGCACACTAATTGTGTCTTATCTCGTTTGCTGTCAGCCATGTGGAATGTTCAAACTGAAAAGAACAATTCATCCATAGAAAGTCGACATCATTGCATGAAACTTTGCTATTATTCAAAGCTGACTGCTAATATTTGAACAGATGACACAAAAAGCTGTTGTCTTTGAATAATAGAAGACAATTACAAGTGGAATTACAGTCAAGGTATCCAAAATAAAGCTATTTAAGTCCTGTTAGTACTAAAAAATAGAGACTTATTTATCTGACTATTATCTAATAAATGACTAAAAAATTACAGCTACTGTAGATAACTGGGTGAATTTAAACATCCTCTCAGGAATAATGTCTAGATTTTATACATTTTGTTTTCACAATGATACTGTTTGTTCTGTTCTATATTTGAAATATATATTTTTTTATTTTAGGATTCAATTCCAGCTAATGGTAAAGTTAACCTACTAATAACCTTCATAATTAATTTCCCATCAGATTTCAGCCAGTGACATTTAAAAAAGCACAACAGACATTTAATGGAGGCCCACTGGGCTCTTGTCACACATCCTTCCTTACAAACAGATGGGAGGAAAAGTCAACTCCCAGCGCTTGAGTCTGCATTCAGAAACACTGTTAGCAGTCATACAGTATGCTGAAAGCCAAATGTTTGGAGAGTGATCTTATATAACACGAAATATATCTGAGTATTTGAGTCAGTGGCCATTAAAACTTTCATATGCAACCGGATAAGTTCAAACTGGGTTTGAAACTAACTTTAAAAGAAATGATATACAGAATATATAACTCTTTTGAAAGAGGTTTCATATGCTTTTGAGCTCTAATGCTCAAGGCTGTATTTATTTAAATATATAGTAAAGCAACGTTATTGTGAGTATTGTATTCACAATATATTTATATTTATATATTTATATAAGTATTTATATTTGTTTAGTTTTTCTGCTTAATATATTTTTTTAATGGAAACCATGATACATTTATTCAGGATTCTTTGATAAAAAGAACAGCAGTGATTTGAAATTAATATTTTCTACAACAATAAAAAATATATATTTACTTTCACTTTACTTTTTTATCAATTTTATGTGTCCTTGCTGAGTAGAACTATTTAAAAAGGCACAGCAAAACTGTTTAATTAATAGTAAGAAATGTTCCTTGAGCACCAAATCCACACTTGAATAATTTCTGAAGGATCAAGTGCTCATAAGAGTCATAATGGCTGCTATATATTTGTATACAGTCTGAACCGCTCATGTCACTTGCATCACTTAAACACACACACACACACACACACACACACACACACACACACACACACACACACACTGTGACATTAACGTGTATGAAAGTGATTACCGGTTTTCACTGTTTGCCAGCCCAGAGAGACAGGACTACGTGCTTGTACATTGTAGGTGGTGATTGGACTGTGGTTGTCAACGCCGTGGCTCCATGACAACGTCGCTGTGGTATCCGTGATCTCCTCTACAATCACCACTCCAGGAGGTCCAGGAGGGCCTGGAAACAAAAGCCACCACCCAGTCAAACTAAAGTAAATGATACGTTCAACAGACTTTCACACAGTTTTTAATCATGATTAGCTCTTCCATTATTTTAAAATCATATCTGGCCATCTTTCCTCTGATTTTCCACTGATTGGGAGGACCATGTTTTTGAACACTCAGTAGGCCTTTGCCCCTAATTAATGTTTTGTAATAGAGGTGTGTCAATCAATACACTACTGGTAAAATGTTTGAATAATTACGCATTTATAAATACAGTGTAATATTTTGAAATAATATTACAAGTCTAAAAAACTGTTTTCTATTTGACTTTATTTTAAAATGTAATTCATTCCTGTGATGGCAAAGTTTACTCTACTCTTTAGTGTCAAATGATCCTTCAGAAATCATTCTAACACTGTGTCCTAACTACACGCCATGCTACAAGATTCCAGTGAAAAGCAATTGACAATATGCACAGAGCATTCTTTAGAACTTCCAGATAATAATAAGCCAGCGTGTACAGTAAACTTACACTAAAGCTCATTTCATATGTGCTATATATAGGTGGAGACTCTTCTACTGCCTCATTCTTATCAGAAACTGAGAAAAATAATAATTGCAACATCGTAAATAATGATAGCAGCATGAACATTCAGTTTCATATTATTTAACAACATATCATTTAAATGCCTAGCCTGGTAATCCCAGAAGAGGACTTGCATAGTTGTATATTTAAATGCTGACAGCTAAACACTATCATAATGTGTTTAGGCTAATGTTAGCTAGCTAGCGATACTTCTCTTCAAGGACATCTTAATCGTATTCTTGATAATCAGTAACTTCTCTTCATAGTCATGGACGCATTTTTAAAACCTTGTAATATGTTAATAAATTGCAATAAAATTCGTTTCAAAGATTCACTTTTCATTCATAAAGATGACAAGGGGAAAAAAAGTATTTTTAAGGAAAACAACCTCTTTTAAAGATGAAAATGACATGAAATTTCCCATATAACCAGAAGATGGCAGCAGAGGATCAATCATTGGCTACAGCTGCCATTTCAACTCCCTAGTTGTTTCAAGATGTCTTGCTTTTCAATTTATTATAAAATAACTAGTATAAAAAATTGTAGTACTTTTACCGCACTGACGTATATAGTATATCAAGTGCAGAAAGTCACTAAAATAAATAAATAAATAAGCTCTGACACAAACAGCCTACAAGGGTGAATTACTTAAATACTTATATATAGTTCACTACAAATTAAATAAGTTAAATATTAATGGTATAAGAATTAAATAATGTACTCAATATGAATTTGAAATATTTTATATAATTTAATAACTACATCTTTTAAGCTTTATCTTGAACTGTTGCTATATTTAACCAACACAAACTTGTAGTTTTGTTACTTTGAATTAGTCTGAATCATTTGATGCACAGCTCTTTTTTTGACATCAGCTTGTCAGATGTTTCATATGGTTATTACCGTCAATCATAGCAATGACTTGCACATATTTAGCCAATTTACTAGATGGATTATGTAGAGTGTAAAATGGATTATGTAAAGAAAATGAGCTAAGTACACTCCTATTACGGCACAGTACAGTTGACTGGAAATGACTTAGCTGGCTTGTCTAAAACAAGGAAGTAATCCATGCATATGGTCAATTCTGCTGTCCACAACAGACGCGATGTGACAGAATCACAGCCATTCAGAGGCAGAAGTGCACTCCATTTCAAATGAAATGGATACATTTATAATCTACATCATAAATATTAAACCTTTTTTAGATTATTAAAACTACATACTGAGTGACTGATACCAGCTTTGTCATGGAAAACACTTGTTGCTTTGTATTGAGTTCTTATTGATTCTGCTTAAATGTATTTTCAAGATCTGAGGTAAACTATCGATTGTTGCTTTCATTATGGCTATAAATATCACACAATAAGATATTCAAACTCACATTTGAGACTTTTTAACATTGAGTAAAGCACATAATAAGTACCTTAGATTTTAATTGTCATAGTTTGTATGCTGTCGTTTCAGCCACGATGTCGCAGAAATAGAAACCGTTTCTAAAATAGAAATTTTGCGTGTCGCCGTTGCGGTTAGTTAGGACAAAAAAACTTGGATTAACACGGAAAATGCTAGAACATGGTGTAATATGACAATTTTTTTTTTTTTCAGGATACTTTGATGAATAAACTCAAAAGAACAGCATTTATTTGAAATAAAATTCTTTCTTTTGACATTCTAAATGTCTTTGTCACTTTTGATTAGTTTCATTTTATTGATTGTTTTTTATTAACTCCAAACTTTTGAATGCAAATGTGTCATGGCTTTCACAAAAATATAAATTTTCAACATTGTGATATTAAAAATGCTTTTTCAGCAGCAAATCAGCATATTAGAATGATTTGTAAAAGATCATGTGACACTGAAGACAGGAGTAATGTTGCTTTACATCACAGGAATAAATTACACTTTAATATAAATTAAAATAGAAAACAGTTATTTTATATTGTAATATTGTAATATATTTCTTCGCAGCCCGGCAAAACATATCCATTCGAAAAACTAACAGAATGCATAGCTGATATTAAAAACTGGATGGCGAATAACTTCTTACTGTTAAATTCTGAAAAAACAGAGGTATTAATTATTGGACCTAAAACCTCCACAAGTAATGACCTAAAACACAGTCTAATACTAGATGGCTGCTCTGTAAATTCGTCATCATCAGTTAGGAACCTAGGCGTCCTATTCGATAGCAATCTCTCCTTTGAGAGCCACATTTCTAGCATCTGCAAAACCGCATTTTTCCATCTTAAAAATATATCGAAATTACGACCTATGCTATCAATGTCAAATGCTGAAACATTAATTCATGCGTTCATGACCTCAAGGATAGATTATTGTAATGCTTTATTGGGTGGTTGTTCTGCACGCTTAATAAACAAACTCCAGCTGGTCCAAAATGCAGCAGCTAGAGTTCTTACTAGAACCAGAAAGTATGACCATATTAGCCCGGTTCTGTCAGCACTGCATTGGCTCCCTATTAAACATCGTATAGATTTTAAAATCTTGCTAATTACTTATAAAGCCCTCAATGGTTTAGCTCCTCAGTACTTGAACGAGCTCCTATCGTATTATAGTCCTTCACGTCCGCTGCGTTCTCAAAATTCTGGCAATTTGATAATACCTAGAATATCAAAATCAACTGCCGGCGGCAGATCATTTTCTTATCTACCGCCTAAACTCTGGAACAATCTACCTAACACTGTTCGGGAGGCAGACACACTCTGTCAGTTTAAATCTAGATTAAAGACACATCTCTTTAACCTGGCTTACACATAAAATCATTAACACATTTCTATAATTCAAATCCGTTAAAGGATTGTTAGGCTGCATTAATTAGGTCAACCGGAACCGAAAACACCTCCCATAACACCTGATGCACTCGTTGCATCGTAAAAAGAATGGCATCTACGCTAATATTAGTCTGTTTCATTCTTATTCCGAGGTCACCGTAGCCACCAGATCCAGCCTGTATCTGGATCAGATGGTCACTCCAGTCCCCCGGATCCAGTCCGTACCCAGCTTAGATCGTGGATCACCACCTAGAGATGACTTCAATAGCCGTGGATGTCAACCAGATGAGCTCCAAGGCGGATCATCAATAAAGACCTCGTCAACCTTGACGGCCATTGGCACTACACCACAGGATCCTGATGAGTTCTCTACAATCAGACATTGGTACAAACTGTTGTTTGGTCTGGCCAGAGGAGAACTGGTCCCCCGACTGAGCCTGGTTTCTCCCAAGGTTTTTTTCTCCATTTCTGTCACCTGTGGAGTTTTGGTTCCTTGCCGCTGTCGCCTCTGGCTTGCTTAGTTGGGGACATTTTCCAGCGATATCGTATACTATTTGAACTGAACTGACGATGATATCACTGAATTCATTGATGAACTGCCTTTAACTGAAAATTGATTGTTACAATAATGCGTTACTTACACACTATTGTTCTGTTTAAATACTGTGCAGTTGCTTTGACACAATCTGTATTGTAAAAGGCGCTATATAAATAAAGGTGACTTGACTTGACTTGACTTAATAATATTTCACAATATTACTGTTTATGTATTACTGTATTTTTCATCAAATATATGCAGCCTTGGTGAGCAGCAGAGATGTTTTTCAAAAACGTAATTATTTCAAACTTTTGACCGCTAGTCTAAAAATGTTTTATCTCTGTGTAATCAATGAGACAAGAAACACTGTGTATGTGTATACATGAGGAATTCAATCCCACTCAATCTCTACAAAGACTTTCTTAAGCATTGAATGATTTTGGATGACACAGATCTCTCGGCAAGGATTTCACACTGATTAAAGAACCCGCGCTCTTTCCTCTTTATGTCTATTATGAGTAGTCTGCCAGCCCTCTTAGGCATAGTTGAATGGTGAAACGTTTTTCTATCCTAGACTGTGTTTTTCTACATATCTCTCATTTTTCAGAAGTAAATGCAATCGTTGTGTGCAGAAACAGCGACTGGCTCAAGAGGAAACAGTTGTAACAGAGAGGCTGACAGCTGCTTAGGCCAATGAAAGTCAATATTCTGTGTGGTTTGAAAAGAGATGTGTTAAAAGGTTGAACTGAAAGGTGCCTTTGCATTCAAGGATATTAATATGCATGGCACGTCACCATGCCAGCAGCAGTAGGGCTTTCTGTTTTACGTCTGGATGGAGACCACAAAAGGGTTTTCTTGTCTGAGAGGAAGCAGTGCACATGTGGAAGCACTCCGGCCAACATCGTGAAAAACATGTGGCTGAAGGTCCGGTAGGGGAGACAACACATTTCTTTGTGGGCCAACCAATGTTTGAGGCATAGGCTAATGATTGTGCTTGTTTACAAGAGAATTGTGAAACACATCACACAGCTGCGGGGAGACAAGGAAGCAAGGTTTGGTACAGGAATAACATCCAGTAGGCATCGATGAGACTATTGTTAATTAACAAGCTGTTAATTAAATAAGAAGCTGCAAGTTCTTGTAGGGGAAATTAGTGGTGATTCTACACAACATTTACATTTAGTTAACACACATAATGTGATGCAGATCAAAGAAAACAGTATATTTAGCGTGAAATAATGCATGTGCGGGATTTGATTTAGTACATGAGGATTAGTTTGGATAGTGAAAGTGCGCCATGATATGATTGATTAACATTAATATGCAGTAGGAAATAAAATGATTTTAAAACAGTGCTTCTCAAGCTTCCTGTTTCAAAGACCCTCTGATATTTCAGCAATAATTGTGACACTGCAGCTTGTTTTCAAACTTTTTTAATTAACCGAAACTGGTATTGTTGATAATAAATGAACTAAACATGAGTTTTCTATAATCATATATTGAAGATTTGATTCTGTATGTTTTTCAATAAATACATTTAACTCATCTTGTGACCCCTTTGGAGTTTAGTTTTCTGAGCCCCTCTGGTTGAAAACCAATTTTAGAGGCACAGAAAGTTATTGCACTTTAATGAATTACCATAAAACACATTTTTTTCTATAATAATCAAGACCAGGGGGTTATTAAGACAGTAAATAAGGTCAATTTTGGTTTCCTGTCAGTTTTAACATTCTTTAAACATTATGGCCTGGTTTCACAGACAAGGCTTAGACTAAGATAGGTTAGTTGAAACAGCTCAGACATGCTTTTAGTCTGGGACTAGGCTTAAGTCTTGTCTATGAAAGCAGGACTAGATAATAAAACTTAACTTGATTGTAGAAAATAAATGGAAATAAATTGTAATTTTTATAGTAAAAGTACTACAAAAAATTACTATATATAGTATTTAACATATATATACTGAAACACCAGCATATGACTAATAAAAAGTTATGAAGTTAGAATTGTCATTTGACAATATATATATTTTTATTAGTCATATGCTGGTGTTCCAGTCGGCTATATTATATTCATTTAAAGAAAATAATGAAGGGTGGGACTTTTATCTATCAGGACTTGACTTATCTGTATAAAGTTATATGTAATATTTACACAACCTTGGTCATGTCATCGGAAAAGAAAATATTTCAGAATTGTAGAATGCTCAGATGAAATATTCAGAAAACAAACACCTGTTTCTTTTGAATAATGCAGAGAGATAAATCATGAATCATGCTTAATAAAACCAGGGAAATTTATTCAGAAAGTCAACAGGGTCAATTTTGATTTCACGTTATTTGTAAAGCTGCTGCAATCACAGTTTTTCATTATGAGTTGCAATTTCCCAAAAGCGTATTTTTGGCGTACTTACCTCTAACTAGCAGCTCAGCTTCTGCAAGCACACTGTCTGCACTCGTCTGAGCACGACAGCCATATTTCCCAGCATGCTTCAGGAGGATGCTCCTGATCATCAGGTCTGCTGTGGAGGACTGCTAAATGGAGGGAAAAAGAGAAAGCACAAAGGGAAACAGAGAAGTGAGGTAAAGAGAGAAATAGAGCTCTGTGCAGTGCTTGACACCTGAGCAATGGGCTGCTGCTACAGCCTCTATTGGCTTGTGTGGATTAAGAGATCCCTGTTCGGTTTAAGAGCACGCGCACCATTACTTTCCTCAATCTGCTCTTCTCTGGAAATGAGAAACGCCCCAGGCGGGACTGCGAATAATTCAAGGTCTACAGGCAGCTCTTTAGTACAGGGGCTGATTAAAATTACAACACATGAATCAGACAGCTGGGTGCTGCACCACTGTCTGCCATGCACTGTCTCAACGAATATGAGCTACCTGTGAGGAATATTCTGCTTACTTTAGACAAAAACTAAAGGAAAAAAAAAAAAAAATATATATAAATTAAAGAAATAATGATCCCCTGCTGATTTTGTATGTTTGCCCACTGACAAAGAAATGATCAGTCTAAAATTTTAATGGTAGGTTTATTTTAACAGTGAGAGACAGAATAACAATAAAAAATCCATAAAAACGCATTTCAAAAAAGTTATAAATTGATTTGCGTTTTAATGAGTGAAATAAGTATTTGATCCCCTATTAATCAGCAAGATTACTGGCTCCCAGGTGTCCTTTATACAGGTCATGAGCTGAGATTAGGTGCACTCTCTTAAAGGAAGTGCTCCTAATCTCAGTTTGTTACCTGCATAAAAGACACCTGTCCACAGAAGCACTAAATCAATCAGATTCCAAACTCTCCACCATGGCCAAGACCAAAGAGCTGTCCAATGATGTCAGGGACAAGATTGTAGACCTACACAAGGCTGGAATGGGCTACAAGACCATCGCAAAACAGCTTGGTGAGAAAGAGACAACAGTTGGTGCGATTATTCACAAATGGAAGAAACACAAAATAACTGTCAATCCCCCTCGGCCTGGAGCTCCATGCGAGATCTCACCTCGTGGAGTTTCAGTGATCATGAGAACGGTGAGGAATCAGCCCAGAACCACAAGGGGGGATCGTGTCAATGATCTCAAGACAGCTGGGACCATAGTCACCAAGAAAACAATTGGTAACACACTACGCCAGGAAGGACTGAAATCCTGCCTGCAAGGTCTCCCTGCTCAAGAAAGCACATGTACAGCCGTCTGAAGTTTGCCAATGAACATCTGAATGATTCAGAGGAGAACTGGGTGAAAGTTTTGTGGTCAGATGAGACCAAAATCAAGCTCTTTGGCATCAACTCAACTTGCTGTGTTTGGAGGAGGATGAATGCTGCCTATGACCCCAAGAACACCATCCCCACCATCAAACATGGAGGTACAAACACTATGCTTTGGGGGTGTTTTTCTGCTAAAGGGACAGGACAACTGCACCACATCAAAGGGACAATGGACAGAGCCATGTACCATCAAATCTTGGGTGAGAACCTCCTTCCCTCAGCTGGGGCATTGAAAATGACAACGCAGTATGACAATGACCCAAAACACATGGCCAAGGCAGCAAAGGAGTGGCTCAGGAAGAAGCACATTAAGGTCCTGGAGGGGCCTAGCCAGTCTCCAGACCTTAATCCCATAGAAAATCTGTAAAGGAAGCTGAAGGTTCAAGTTGCCAAATATCAGCCTCGAAACCTTAATGACTTGGAGAGGATCTGCAAAGAGGAGTGGGACAAAATCCATCCTGAGATGTGTGCAAACCAGGTGGCCAACTACAAGAAACATCTGACCTCAGTGATTATTGTTCTAAGTCATGTTTTGAATACTTATTTTAATCATTCAAATGCAAATCAATCGATAACTTTTTTCTGGATTTTTTGTTGTTGTCTCTCAATGTTATACATCAGCACTAGTACTTCTCAGTATAAACATATCTAAAAAAAAATTGCCTCTTGAGAAGTCTCTTTGCTTTGTTTCTGGCTCTGTCTTGTGTTTAAGTAATAATCTGACAAATCCACAAACTCTTCTTTTTTAACTTTTTCATGGAAATGAAAAGTGCTATGAATATTCTAGTACATTCTGCCTACTCAGAGTGTGTTTGCTGAGTAGACATTTTCTTCAGTTCATGAGAACATCTTATGGTACAAGTGACTCATAAAGTATTCATTAACACTGGAAAACTAACAACTACATGAGAACAACATGTAAGTATAAATAATTCATCTTACATGACTAATGCAAATAGAGATGCTGATGCACCTCAGTGGTGGAATAAACAACAGTTGAGTCTCTCATTTATAAGCATTTGACTAGCAATACACTTATTCATATTAAATATGAAACAATATCCACAAGTTCATTTTTAGACAAATTTGTCACTTTTTCCAGCAGTGTGGGTTGTGTGTCATTCAGAATGGGTTATTCTCAGTATAATTCCTAAATTTGAATCAAATTTAAATTGAAGTAACAAACAGTATCAGCAATTGTAATTTAAATTTAAAAAATGACAAAGTAGAATTATTGTCTTTTTAATCTCATTTGCATGTTGATTTGGATGAAAGAACTAGCTAATTTATCGCAAAAAAAGAACAATAAACAGAAGCTTTAATCAGCTCATTTTACATGAATTACTCACTAAACAACCCAAACACCCAGTTCGCTGCTGTGCCAATTAGCAATTAAATCCACTGTGGCCTAAACGAATATAAAACCTCCCAAACCCTGGCTTACACCGAACTTATCAGATCACAATGAATGTGTAACAGTGACAGTTTCATGGCAGATTGGTGCTCAGTGCTCCTGTGAAGGAACCAAATGATGTTGTCAGCCGGAGGGAAGACTTCAGTATGCCCATAATCTGATAGTAAGAGGACACAGGACGGTTTGAACTTAATTGTGTCTGCTGTAGATGGTGCTGAGGAGCGATCCATCCCTATTAAGAGTTACATAAATGCATGCATGAGATGAGTTGACTTCATGTCGGAGTAGTAAACAAGTAGTTTATGTTATTGTCTAAGCCAGCCAAATCAAATTGGAACTTCCCAATTTAAGAAAGACTTTTTCTCTTTACAATATGCAGACAGCCTGGGACTAATAAAGTGACGAATGCTCTCAAGGAACGGATCATGATGGTTGACTAGCTGCCCAGCTGTCATCTAGTCTAGTTAGACAACCCGTTGTCTAACTAGATATGTAGGAAATATGTAGTGACAGAATTTTAAGAAAAAATAAATAAACAAATCAAACAGCAGAAATAATGTATACACTGCATAAAAGCAGATATAATATATACACTACCGGTCAAAAGTTTGGAATAATTAAACTTTTTTTTTTTTTATGTTTTTGACGGAAATCTCTTTTGCTCAGCAAAGCTACATTTCAAATATTCAAAAATACAGTTAAAAATGTTATTGTAAAATATTATTACAATTTAAAGTAGCTGTTTTTTATGTTAATATATTTTAAAATACATGTTTTTTCCTGTGATGTTGATTTTTCAGCACATTTTTTGTATTACAAGTTTTCTAAAATGTTAGGTTTTAATATGCAAATAAGTCATTGTTAGGATTAGCATTTGCATACATTTTTACTACAAAAATCTAAACACTGGATGAAGTCAGTTTCAACATTCTTGTTATTTTTTTTTTGACATATTAGAGTCAAATGTTTTTACAGAGGGGATTTTTTTGGGTATCTCATTTTGTCACTCCATAATTCAGAAAATACTTAGAACAGGCAGAAAACATTTTTCTTTACATTTTATTTGGGAATAAAGTGTTGTATACAATCAAGCAAATTAATTATGAACAAATCCCTCTGTAAAAACCTTCAGGATATAGACAGGAATAAAACTGGAAAGCCTTTAAACTAAGGATTGCAATTAAAATCAATTGATGCTATAAAGTGCTATAAAAGAAACACTTAACAGTGTCTTTTGGATGTTTTCTTTCCACTAGTCTGAAAAAAACAAACACTTTAGGAACCAAAAAGCCCAAAATCTTAAACTTGAAACAGTGTTTTTGCCTGCAGTGTCTCCCCTTAAGCATCAAAAACTGTTTTCAGCATTGATAATGAAATAGACCTTTATACATTATTGAGCACCATGGTACTGATCAAATAAATGTAGCATTAAACCAAACATTAGATACTTTAAAATACATCATAAAAAGGTAATTATTAAAAAAAAAAAAAAATGACTTTTTGTATATTTACCAATTTATTTTTGTTTATTTAAAAATTCAAAACATATGTTTTCTTTACTAGCTGCTTCCCTCACATTGTTCTTCTGTGTGCTCAGGCACAATAATAGCAGTAAAAACAAATCAAAGCAACAGCAGACATCTGTGTGTGAAATTCCGTCATTGGATGGCTTTGTGGCGGCAGAATGCTTGTTGATGCGCTCTAATCAGGGAGTGTTCTCAATCCTGCAGGAAGGGTGGAGGGTGTGTGGAGCTTCTGCTCCTCTGAGACTCTGATAAACATGATGGTGTGATTCACAGCAGGTCTTTCATCAAGATGACATACGGTCCTGGCTGACCTTTCACTGGATTGATTCTCACTCCAGTTAAAGCAGGATTTGGTGCAATGTGGCATCCCTAAAATAAGTAACTGTGACTCCATCTGTTCAGGAGCAACAGATTGAAGAGTTATACTACTGTTTAAAAAAAAAAAAAAAAAAAAAACATGACAGCAGTGCAAAACTTGGGGGTGGGATGAAATAAATACTACTACTAATAATGCTATTATTAACATTAAAGCATTAAACTAACAAACTTACTTTTTAGTGTCTCGTTTTTACAAATCATTTCATATCATTTCCTCTGCTGTATTTTTTTCAACAGTAGTAGCTACCAAATTGACATTTCGTTGTTGTCAATACCAGTATACCGTGACGACATTACTACTCAGTTAAAACAAATATACCAAATATACAGAGATGTTTTATGAATTGGAAAAACAAAATACAGTTTCAGTAAAAATAAAACAACTAATATTTTCTACTGTACTTCCAGTGTCAACCAAATAAAGCAGATGCCAATTATAAAAAAAAAAATGTTAATACTGGCAGTTATGATATACTAGCTATATATGCAATATAGTTGCATAAAAATAAATAAACAAATAAATAAGTCTGCCTTTACCTACATTTTTGCAAAATCACAAAAATGTACCTATACTGTACATACGATTCTCTGCAATTTATAGTGAACTAGTGGCCATACATCTCCAGCAACTTTATGTTATGATTAAATTTAAATTATGATTACAGGGCAGATTATCGCTTAACAAAGACTTATTTTTGCACGGTTTCTTGAATAATACTATGTTATGTCCTCATTTTAACTGTTCTGCATTTGTAAACCATTACATTTTGATGTTTTTTTTTTCTTTTGGTAAACTTGCTCAGTGGCTCCCCTGGTATAGCATTGCACTTAAGATGCAAAGTGCTCCAGTGTGGTCCAGTAAAACAGAAGTTATAATAAAAGAGGCCACCGACTTGTAGACTTTAGAGTGTCACTTACTGGATAGTTCATTTCTGAACCACTTTTGTCAGGGCCGATAGCCTTGTGGGCAGCGCCATTGCACTCCGGGCGTCCCGTGTTCGAATCCTGACTTGAGGACCTTTCCCGATCCTGTCCCCTATCTCTCTCTCTTCTTCCCACTTTTGTCATTACTGATCTGTCCTATCACAACAAAGGCTTAAAAAAAACAAACAAAAAAAAAAACGAAACCACTTTCAAATTCCCCCCTTAACAAAAAGAGAGCTGCTTTCAATATCTGTCAAATCGGGCCGATGCCAATAATTTTCAATATATTTCAACTGACTACTGATATGCCGCAGATGAATCAGAAATCACTGCTATATTGTGGATTCTTGCAACAACATACTCAGGTTGAGGATCACCAAACAGATGCACTGATTTATCTACAAAATATGTCACCTACAGTCTTAAAAATAAAGGTGCTTTAAAAGGTTCTTCAGCGCGATGCCATAGAAGAATTTATGGTTCCACAAAGAACCATTCAGTCAAAAGTCCTTTAAAGAACCATCACTTTTTTTACCTCTTTATAATCTGAAGAAGCATCTTTCACCACAAAGAACCTTTTATGAAACAGGAAGGTTCTTCAGATGGTAAAGGTTCTTAATGGAACCATTTAGACCTAAAAAGGTTCTTCTATGGCATCTTGAAGCACCTTTATTTTTAAGAGTGTACAGCCTCAGCTCAAGTACACTAAAGCCGCTTACTGTCTGAATGTACTCAAAGTGACCGCCCTCCTGCTGGGTGTTGAGTGGTTGGTTGTTAAGCAGCCAGAGGAAGGACACATCCAGTGAGGGGTCATGAGTGACTTTACAGCTGAGCACCACACTCTCTCCCACTGTCACCTCCACCCGGACAGGGGTCAGCTCAACCCGCATGGGCTCTGAAACAAAAAGTCATCCTGTCATCAGCACACAAGAGCCATAGGACATCAAAGAACATCTGCAGCTATGTCAGAAACTCAGAAAATACAGTCACTATACACCACATATCATTTCATAGTTTTGAGGTAAAAAAGAAAAGTTCATCATCCAGTAAATCAGAGACAAACAGAAATTATTCAACACCTGGTAAGCTTATGAAATGGTTTGGAAATTCATTCATAAATGACTGCATTCAATTTTGTTTTATTACTTATTTAAAACAATAGTATTTTATGTTTTTTTTTCATGATAATTGGTACATTAAATCATTGTTTAACATTTTTCATTGTATTTTTCAATGCATGTTTTATATACCATTAAAAAAACAGTTAGTGCACGGCATATAGCCTACTTTACAGCTAAATGCAATAAACTTATGTAATGTCAAATATTTCCAAGTGAAGTAATGTAGAATTGGACTGGATTTTGGATGTTACTGCAGATGATGAAATTATTGGTGAATATTTCCCTTAGTTACATCAGCGGAAAATCAAACTTTTCAGAGGCAGAGAAAGTTTTACTCTACAATACGTTCCCATTAGTTGTTGTTTGTTAATGCATTAACCAATACTAAGGAATGCATTGTTGCATTTTTTATAAATCTTTGTAAATGTTAGTTAATAAAATACAACGGTTCATTGTTAGTTCATTTTAGCTCAGGTCTATCAAATAATATTAATAGATACAACTTTTGACAAACATTGAAATGAAGAAATTACTGTGCATTAATGTAATTAATTAAAGTTGAGAAAGTTAACTTTATTACAGACAGACACATGCATAATTTTAGCATTTTCTCTTTTTCTCTCTCTTATGCTTACCAAGTAATAAAAAACACATTCTTATGTCTTTTAACTCTTAATAACTTTTTTTTTTTACAATTGTTGTTTCATAATTGTTGCTCTTTGAGGAGACTGCATAAGCAGATGAAATAAAGAACATCAGACACTTTCATAAAATAAAAGCTGTAAATAATAATAATAATAATAATAATAATAATAATAATAAATATTTTGCATTTCTAATTCAAATTTGCATAAATCACCCTTTAGACCAAACAATGAGATAATAAAATCATGTATTATTACTACATGCTTGTTAGCCATACTTTAAGTGGAAGGTAATTATGAAAGCACCATTTACAGCTGGTATTAAGATGCATTTTCATCAATCCAATCACAAGAGGAAGACATTAAATACAGGAGCAAACAGGGTATAAAACATTTCAAGCTTTTAGAGGTAGCAGAAAAGGCATTCAACTGGATTGTTTTTGCAGTGTAGATGCTCAAGTGGTCTAATGCATTCAAACAGTTACAAGTCCAAGTCCACTTACTCTCCGCTGATCTAACATGTGAGTGTTATGGGACGGGTTTGAGAATGCACAAAACATGATTGAAATTGCCATACCATTCATATCATTTTCTTTCACTTCCTCTCCAGGGGTGTCTAAACCTCCTCCTGGAGGGCCACTATCATGCATGTTAACACTAAATGGTAATGCATCTCTGCTGACCGCTTGGGATCAGATCACTGAAAATGCATCTTACTACAAAATGTAAACAGTCTAACAATGTGTGATGAAATAGTGATTTTGCACGTACGTAACATGTATTTTGTATCTCAAGGGTTCTCTTCAACAAATACTCACATATGCTTACAGTGATAAAATCAGGACAATCTGTCCCATGCCGACTAGTTATTATCTGTTTTCTTGGTAAAGAACAATCTCCTCAGCAAAGTTGTCTTAGGAGACACTAGATGCTCCTGTGAGCTGATTCCTGCACAGAAAACAAACATCTTCACGCCTGATAAGCTGCAATGAACTCTTCTTCCATCCGGCTCAGCCAGGCGGCGGTCTGTTTGCTCTTGTGTGGTTAACCACGAGATGGGACAGACGGGATGGGGGCTGGGGGTTGATAAGGGTGTCTTACCTTTTACCAGAAGAACGGTCGTCAACTCTGCTGAACCAAACTGGTTTTCTGCACGGCACACGTAGCTTCCCTCATCTGAACGGCTGGAGTTAATGATGCGAAGGGTGTTGTTCCGAAGCAACATGATCCTGTTAAAAAATGAAGGATGAGAGGAAATGCCTGAGGTAATATTTGCCTACTTCTTCCGAAGGTGAAATAAACAAATCAGCCCAGAATAAAAATAATGATGGCAACTAATTAGCATGTTCCTGTAATTAAAAAAAAAGTAAGATTTATTTCTAAATGTATCACAGTATTACCACATTTTTAGCACAATGATGGTAACCATTCAGTACCATATATATATACACATACATACAGTGCACAGCATAAATGAGTACACCCCCTCTGAAAATGAACAAATTCAGCAATTACTCTTTACTTAGAAGACATGTTAGGGTTCTTTAGACATAATATATAACAAGTCTGCTTAATCAGTTACCAAAGAAGAGTGTTACAATTATTCTGGAAAATACAATTTTCTTATCAAAGTGATACATTTTTTTTTTTTTTGTTGTTGCAAAAATAAGTACACCCTCCTGAAAGTTATTTAATAAAACTACTGTAAATAAAACTTTCTGGTGTAACTTTAAGACAAGTTTTGGTCAACAGGTAAGCATGCTGAACCTAAACTGTAAGTAAGTAAGTAATTTTCTAAGTAATTTCTTGACAATTAAATGTGTTATATAACCCACTGAATCATAGTCAGACTTAATGCTGACAACAGTGAAACCACTCGAGAGAGAACTATCAGGGGATTTATTTCTTAGCACAAAAGAGGACAATGGTGCAAGAGGAAAACCAAATCAATGTTTTAAGTGTGAAAGTATACCAAAAGTAACACAGAAATTCACATCAAGAAAATGTGTCTGAGCCGGCAAAACACCTTATCTGAGAGTAAGATGCAGCCTGCAGAAGTGACATGGTTGTTTATCCACGCCAGAAATACCTACTGTAGCCAAAGCACAATTAAACCACATTTAACCTCTTCCAAGGCACACAATTACAAAATATAGACTTCTGAGAATCCATATTCGGGTCCCATGAAAAATTTTTTATTTTGTTGCTAGAGGAGGAGTACAGTGAGAAGTGAGTAATGTTCAGTGGTAGTAAAGCTCTCATATTGGAAAGTTTGAGTGCTGAGATGTGAGGGAGTTGTGCTTTATCAATGCTGTCATGAATTAACACACCACTGTGTGATGTCATACAAAAAAACTGAAATTGACGATGCTACCCTCTCCTCATTCCCTCCATTGGTGGCCATTTTTTCAACATGACAATGAAGATTCATTCTCCAAAGGTGAAAATCCTTCAGTGGACATGTATTTCACTCAATCTTAAGTAAAACACTAGAGACAAGCTAAGCAACACTTCCCATTAAAGACCAGTGCATTTAAAGAGGTTGTCCCTCCAGGAGTTAAACAGGACAGATGTGAAAATGTGTCATGAACTTGTACACTCAGTGCCAAGTAGAGTCAGAGCAGTATACTTAAGAGTTACGGAGGACATATTAAAGACTAGAATATTACACTTTGTTGAAATAAATTTAGGGTGTATTCATTTCTGCAATAACTTATTTAAATGGGTTATACAATAAGTTACTTATTTTACAGATATTAATGGCATATATTTCTCTGTTTTTATTAAGAATTTGTTTAATACATTAAAATGTTGCCATCTTTCTATGAATTATATTAGTGATCATTACGAAAATCTTTTAGACTTAACCAGAGGGGGTGTACTTATTTATGCTGTGCACTGTATATATAATAATAATAATTATTAATTTTTTATTTTCAAGATTCAAGCTGTTGAAAGCAGACAAAAACGTCAATCTCGGAATAAGCTGACAAAAAGTCATTGTACTTATACTCTATGAACACGTCTTGTCCTTCACAGTTTTATTTTTTTACATCTAGATTTAAAGATAATATTGTCAATGGACTCATTTAAAATGTTAATTGACTGATAGTATCTTTTGGTGGGGATTAGTACATTGATGGCTATCAAAAGACATTAACTGTTCAAAGCAATGAAAGGCCATTAATTACAACAGGTAAAAGACATTTACATACTGTAGTTTATCCTTATGCTTAAGTTACAGACAGGTCTTACTGTGAAATAGCTGCTGTTGGTAAGGACAGAATGCTCTGATGATTAATATGCTCGCGTCAAAAGGCCTTAATCGCAAAACTGTTAATTTGAGTGGAAGTCTAGATGAGATATACTCCTAATGACATTTCATTCTTTCTGAAACCAAGAGAGAGCAAGAAGGCAAATTGAATTTAACAGAGATAACTAGAGTCTTGCTTTTATCTTATCGTTCGCTCTCATACACTGTTCTGAGAGCAGTTTCAGAGAGCACCTCTGTGCTGCCCTCATATAATGAATTAACTTCAGACAAAGACAGAAGTCATTTCTTGACTGAGGTCCAGGAAAATACAATGGAGAAATGACTGAGTCTCGCCCTAAAGAGACCACCTGAGAACTCAAGCTTATGAGCAACAAGCTCTCGGTTTTTATTATAGCTCTTAAAAAGCCATCGCTCGAAGTGTCACAGAAGTGAATGCACTAAAGTTGTTATCTCAAACTTAGACCTCTTTAAGTAAATGAAAAAGTCACTGCATTCATACTGAATTTGTGGACTCACATCTCTTTTTTGGTCCAGTTTAGTTGGGATTGGGTCTCAGTTTACTTTCAGTTCCCAATGCTTTTGGATTGTTCACATTGGGCAGCTGCTTAAACCAACTTTTTAAATAACTTGGTAAACCTTTTTAGATCTACTCTTTGGAAACTATCAACATTTTAAGCCATACATTTCGTGGTTGCCAAGCCAAAACAACATTTCTAGCTTTCTTTTAGTTTATCCTGAAGTACTAAAATAACTGAAATTTATAAAAAAAAACAAAAAAAAACCAAAACATATCAATGATACTAACATAACACCGGCCTAGAATAGATTCAGGCAACCTTCAGATAAGTAAACAAATGTGGATGTATATTGAATTTTTTCCCCCTCCTGCTTTGATTAGCTGAGGTGTGACAATGAATATTTACATAGCAATCATTTTATTAAAATTCAATTTCTGCCTAAAACTAACAGTCTTGATGAAAGGAGCTGTCAGTCTAATTTCTTCCCCATTAATTTGTCTGGTAATGTTTGGCTTTCATATTTACAGCATTAAACGTCTGATCCAGCAGACGCTGATGAGAATTGGCAGGCAGAAACTCACAGAGGCGTGACAAAGTGCAACCCGTACATGGAAAATTCATAAGGAGAAATCAACTAAGAGACGTTCCTTCAAGTAGGAGAAAGCGAGAACCCACATTCGACAAGGACGCGGAGCTAGAAAGGACGAGCGGCGGAGACCGGTGGGTATAAGCAATATGTAAATGAGCCTTCGTGACGAAGGTAGTAAAAATGAAACGTCCCCTTAGAGCCACCTAAAATATATTTTAGGCCACTTGATGCAAAGACCTCGCTCTACTCTGGAGAAACATCTTTGAAAAATGCAGCCAGTGTGAAACATTCATATGCTGTAAAGGAGCGCTGGATAAACACCACAGAAACAAAACGGAACATAATCACGGGCTTGTTTACAATGGACCGATTTTCCATTTCCCTGACTATGGCTTCTTTGCCGATGTTAGTGAAGGATTGACCGCAGGGTTTAGAGAGTGGCTGCCCATACTTTCGAACTAATGGGATTAATACTTTTCATTTGGAATACAAAACCCTTGAACATTAGCGGAAATCCATGTTAATTACAAACCTTCATTAACTCCACACAGCTGTCAATGTCAGATAAACGCAGGGCAGCTTCGATCCCACCCCTGGTCCTCTCACGATTGAGCTGCTCTTCATCTAGAGACGTCTTCCTTGGATACAGCTAATGTCAGAAAATCCTTTCACTAAAGTCACCCGTGTCCGGTCAAATACGTCTGTAAAAATTCATGTCGCTCATTTCAATGGTCATCTGACCGAAAATCCATTTTAACTACTCAGTTGAAGTGGGAAAAGAATGGCTCCTTTATCATTCAACAATGCAGTGTGCAGAGCAATCCAAACAAGCAACGCGATTCTCGCTTGGATCTTCTACGTTAAACTGTAGCTCATGCACCATTTCATTACTTATCATTTCATAAGGTTGGTAGCGCTGATCTGATTATTCTTAAATCTGATTACTTGTGGAGCTTTCTAAGGTGTGCATTGCTGTTAGGGTTTGGGATTTGAACAGACTCTACACTTCAGCGAATAACTCATCCGGCACTGTTTGTGCTGCAGACATGAATGATGCCTCAAACCATGCGACTTGTTGAGCAGATGCGTTATTACTTTTAGACGCAGCCTGACTTATTTCAATCTGGTGGATGATAAAACAGGAGAACAAAATCTCTTGCACTAACATGGGTTTCTATCCAAAGTTGTGAATTTAACTTATGCTCTGGAATATTGGATAATACCTTTGCGAATAAGCTTGTTTTTTTTGTTTTTTTTTGCTAATTAGGTTTTCCCCCCCCCCCATCATTTGTTTCCATCACTTGTTTCTGGTGCGATACTTCAAAATGTGCATAAAAGCAAGGTGTTGAAAACAGCTACTGAAGGAGGAACACAAGTGTTATCTGCACGCTAGAACATAATAAAGATTTTGGGGTGGACTCTTTTGACTTGAGCCAGAAAGAAACCACCTGGCCTGCAACGTAGCTGACATTAAAAAATATGAGGAATATGATGTAGAGAGCCCAGGTGCAGTTTTATTTAATGGTGATCATCCAAAAGCATAAACTATGAAGTAAATCCAATGCATGAAAAAGTCATAAACATTAAAAGGGTCCTATAGTGCTCTTTTACAAAGTCTTTATTTTGTTTTGGGGGTGCACTAGACCAGTGGTTTTCAATCCTGGTCCTGGGGACCCACTGCTCTGCACATTTTGTGTGTCTCTCTTATTTAACACACCTGATACAGATCATCAGCTCATTAGGAGAGAGATCCATGTACTTAACTGAGTGTGTCAGATAAGGGACACATACAAAATGTGCAGAGCAGTGGGTCCCCAGGACCAGGATTGAAAACCACTGCACTAGAACATGCTCTCATCCTTGGTGGTTAATTGTTTTACATAATTCACATTATTACAATAGCTTTCTCCCCAGGCTGGCACAAATGGCTCAATTAGTTCCGGGTTTGATAAAGGCCCGCCTTCCGAAAATCAAAATGTGTTGTGATTGGTTAGCAGTCCCACTGCGTTGCGATTGGCAAACAGCTTAGACGGCGTTTCAGACCTGCCACGCCCCTTCCAAAGCAGCAAGTTCCGTGTACAACAGCACAAACCAGATTAAAGTTATTCTTATGTTTTAAATATGGATATTGTTCTTACAAAAGCACATTGGATCGCTAAAGGAGGCTTTTACTGACCCCTCCAGAGCCATGTGAGGCACTTTTTTATGGATTGTCTTGTTTTGGACTGATGGAGAGAAACATTCATTCTATGCTGTTCTAATGCTTGGGAGTGCCAGGATTATTTTAAATTTAACTCCGATTGCATTCAACTGAAAGAAGGAAGTCATATACACCTAGGATGCATGGAGGGTGAGTAAAAAATACGCTACAGTAGTGTTGGTCCTATTGTCAGCCTGCGAGATCGCCGATACATGATATTATCATTATTGTGCTCATTTATTTCCTTATTTACATGCCTGAAACCAGCTCCAGCATAAGGCTAGTGAAGCTATCTACATTGTATGATGAATAATCTCTTATCACACACTGCACACACCTCCGACGTGGCAACCGATGATCGTCACTCTAGTCAATGCTTGCGTTTTTACCAGTCACCCTGTCGAATATCCGTAGGCGGGATTTATTTTAATGATATTCTAATGGACCACGTTGTGACATCATAGCATCCAGAAAACAAATGCTGTAATCCAAAGGAGCCATTTGTTGTAGTTCTTGAAAAGGATTCCTTTTGGAGTGGACTTTGAAATTTGTAACTTTTTAGCTGTTTTTTATGACCAAACATAAACACCTCACACTGGCTAAAATTCAAAAAGTGAAAAAGCATAATAGGACCCCTTTAACAATAAGCTTAGCTTGAATATTAGCAATGACCTGACACGTGAACCATGGAAAAACACACATACTTCCACACACAACAACTGACAAGTAACATGGCAGACCTAAGGGCTTAAAAATATAAGATTCACATAAACAAACAATGGAACCAAAAAATGGAACTAACAAAAGTTACATGAACCAACAAGAGAACAGAACTAATAACAAGACAAGACAATGAACCAAAGAAAATATGACATAATAATTAAGAGAACAGGAGGTCACATGACTGAAACTAAAGTACAAAGATGCGTTCAACTTGACGCGGTGGAAGCTGCACAAATTGATCAGCGCCTGACTTGAAACGACGTTGACGCTATGTCAGTGTCACATTTGCCATCAAAGTACAGTGAGCAGCTGACTAGCTCAATCTGTGCAGATTCTCCGGATCAGCTGCACAAGATCTGATGATGACACAGCTGTTTCATGATTGTCCGGATTCACAGATGACAGTTCTGTGATTTGTGTTTATTTTGACACCTTCAGTTCTTCTAATGTGCTTCCATGTGCTTTTATAAAAGCAACAATTCATTTACTGTAATGCTAATGTTAAACTTGATTCTTGTATAAAAATGTGCTGTATTAAACAGTGCATAAATTATTAAATGAAATGTTTCTGTCACTTCATGAAAATGCATGTGTATTTAACAAACATTGCTTCTAATCTACTTCCTTTGTGATAAATTAGCTAACATTGTGTGAGCGGCACTACGGGAAGCAGAAAATGTCAAACTTGGTGCACCGTTCTAACACTTAAAAGAATAATGGCTCTTTAAAGCTTCTTCACACGTTTAGAACCCTTTTATGCTGAAATGACTCTTTGTGTTTAAGGTTCTTATTCCCACGTTCCTTTTTTGTTTATTTAATTATTTTTATTCTGTAACTATCTCTGTGATCCAACTACACACACTGTCATACTGTGTCTGTTTTTTATTTTATTTTTTTAACAGAACATCTAAGTGCGATCAGCTCAGTTCAGTTGAGGATACTTCTCTCCTCTTCTCCACTAAGCAATTGTATGACAGAAAGATTGAATTATTTATTATCCATATTGTTAGAGTTTAATTATTACTTGGGCTTATGCATAAACATGCCCAGTCACAAAAACATGTCAGCTATCCCATGACTTATCACTTTTTATAATATTTTGACTATCAAAATACATTTTTATCTTACAAGAGGTCTATTCAACTAAAGGTTTTTTTTTTCTTTCATTTTTTAAAAACGTAAGAAAAAAAAAATCAATTGATTTAGACAAAAACCGACCATGTTATTGACCCAATAATCAGATGTACTTTCCACTGTTTGTCTTACTGCAACATGTCCTTCACCCTAGTCATAAAAGATAAAAAGTGGAAAAAGAAAACTATCTGCCTTTGCCATGTCTCAAAAAAGAAAAACACAATAAATTGCTCGACTCAGACAAATTTGCCACACAATATATCAGATCACGCAAGCTCAAAGTCCATTCATCACCTTGTTACCTGAAGAACGGAGCATTCTTGGGCTGTTCACTTCTCCCATCTATCAGTAGCCACTGTGCACAAACAAACATCTATCACACGGCAGACAACATCATTCCAAATGTGATCTGCACCACTTTATGAACGATTCCACATACGCGCCTTGTGACAAACCACACAACTGACCTCAAGAACACATTGTTCTGATTCAACTGTATCTTTTACTGTGGCGTGTGGCTGCTGGAAGGGCAAATAGCATCTGAATGCTGGTTACACCATTACTTGTGAATTATTGATTCGAGGAAATGGAACTAGGGCTTGATAAGCAGCAGGAAGTGAGGAAGGGTGTCAAGGTGAGAGCCGGCTTTGTGCTGTGTGTGGACATTTTTAGCGTCGCTCTGCGGTCTGAGCCGAGGCACATACACGTACGCTCTTGTGCGTTATGACTGGTCTGGGGCTGTTGGGCTGGCGAAGCCATTTTGCAGGACAATTTGAAAAGAGCGCAAATCCCAGTGGCTGTTTCTCAGAATAAATTGCCTGCTTTGCAACAGCACCACTGTCAGCAGAAAAGCCCGTAAATAATTTTGCAGCGTCCACTTGCAACCGAGCACGGCCTGTAATAAATATATGGTGAATTGGGGACTCGGGGTCTTGAGAACCTAAAAGTTGAGGTGTGTTCAAATTTATTTGGATGTGTGCAGGGCATCATTTGTATTATGAAGTGAGGCTGTATATTACTGTTTTACTGTTGTCAAATGCTTTGCAACTTGTAGAAGGACAAAGCTAGGTCTTTGTGACCTTGTTTTTGACCCAGAATGAATCCTTAAATAAAAGGCAATTAAATGGCTTAACCCTGTAAAGCTGGACATGTTAAATAACAGTCAATTTTTTATGGAACAAAATTATTGAACCTTTAGACAAAACTGAAACCAAAAAAAAAAAAAAAAAAATCTGTGTGTGTGTGTTTTTTTTTTTTTACACTGGCTATCATTCTACATGGCTCATATGGTGTAATATATACTCGGTAGAAATCCAGCTTCAGTCCAGTAAGTGTCCATCTTGAAAAATAATACTTTTACTTGCAGAGTGTCTGTAAAAACCCTCTTTTGTGCAGACACGGATGCAAATCTCAATTTCACAGTTAAATACCTGAGCACAAGCATCCATTACTTATTCCAAAATGTCACTTTAGAACTAGTTGCTTCATTGAAAACTTAGTGTATTACTGTATTAAAAGCTCACAGTATTGTCAAGTTTTATGAGAGAGAGATAGACTGAGCAAGTGTGATTACCTGCAAATGATTCAGCATTCATTCTTCATATTCACAATGAAACATTAGTTTGAATAACCTCTGAGGAAAGCGATATCTTTGTCCAAACATTAATATCCCTAATATCATCTGTTAAGGGTGATTTCTGATAACAGTGCTGGTTAGTGCATTTGTTAGCTGCGTCAAGCCAACGTGATCTCATGATTACTATATACTATATAATTCGTATGCATTTTACATAAAATGTGGTTCTACAAAACGTACATTTACTTACGTTTTTCCAGACACTAAAACGTACAATACTGATGTATTTACAGCATCTAAAAGTACAAATACATACGTATTTTTAGCATTTTAACGTATAATACTGACGTATTGACGACACCTAAAAACAAATCCTTATTAATACTGAATTCGCGCCATTAATTTCATTATTGTTGTTTTTAGTTGTCATACCAATGGCCTTATGTTTTCAATTGCATTATTAAATAGTTTATTGGTGTTTATTGGGTCGTGGGACACAAAAAGCGTTTTCTCTGACATGCTGTGACTAACAATAGAACCATGCAATACACTTGGCACGCATCATAATTACAAAATGAAACAGTTTTATTTGTGCGCTGTAATCCAGATCTTCAGAATCCATACGATTGCGAGAAACAAACCAAAATCCAAGGCTTAATCTGGCGATCTTCATCTCCATGCCGAGCAGCGAGTCCATCAGCATCAGCAATAAACCTGCGCTGAAGTGCTTTTTTCAAATTCAAATATTACCGCATTAAGAAATGACAGGTTTTACGGCAGGAAAATCGAACGCTCATTGGCTCTTGCCTGCATTCGGCACAGATTACGACTTGCCGTGTTCTTGGTGAGATGTGTTTGAATGATGCGCGGGTGCATTCACTGAGTGGATCAGGATTACAATCTGGATAATATTTTCAGCGATTAACAATTTAAATTCTGCTCTGCACCTGAAACAAACCTACTGTATTCCACCAGAGAGGACTGCGGCTGCAAACGCATCGTCATTTGGATCACTTTTTGGTGCGGCTGTTGACAGTTTTGCAATAAATAAATGATTGTGATTGCACTTTTATGTCTGTCATGTTTTTCTTTATTACTGTACAGAAATGGTTAACGTTAGGTTTAGATGTAGGAGTGGGATTAGTGACTATAATATATATATATATATATATATATATATATATATATATATATATTATGCTATATTGTTGCTAAAATGGTAATTTCCCTGCATATTTTGGTCAGTTAACGTTACCTTTAATATTCGTCATAAAATGGGTAGGTTAAGGGGGCTAACAATCTAAATCACCTATTAATAAAAGGATAAGAATGCATATTTGCTATAAAATGGGTAGGTTTAGGTTTGGGGGTAGGTTAAGGGGGCTAAAAATCTAAATAGCTTATTAATAAAATGATAAAAATGCATATCTGCTATAAAATGGCTAGGTTTAGGTTTGGGGGTAGGTTAAGGGGGCTAAAAATCTAAATCGCTTCTTAATAAAATGATGAAAAAAGCATTGATACGAATATCGTAATAAAATAAAAGATACGTAAATATTTTACATTTTTTAGCTAAAAATACGTAGCTATTTGTATGTTTTAAAAGTTGAAATACGTCTAAATTGTATGTTTTAGCATCAATAAGAACGTACAAAAACGTACGTGTTGTGCCTCTAAACGTTACGTACAAATACCTACGTATAAATAATGAGACCAGGCTGGTCAAGCTGTTGTTGAAACCAAAAATAACTTCAGTTTCTGACATGTTTATTTTCTAGTGTAAAAGTCTTTACCACTGACTCGTCTCTTGTCACCATCTAATAGCGGAGCAATATAACTAAAATCACCATCACGAACACACACACTGTTTCTTAATACTAAACACTTTTAAATACTACTATTTTTATACAAAATATTATTTATTGAATAATAATATTCAATAAACAACAACAGCCATCATAAAAGTTGCTAGGCACTTCGATCAAAAGTACAAAGACAGCGCTATGATATACAGCACTGAATTTACATAAACATAATGAGATTTTGCCTGGAACAAATAATAGTTTAATGAGACCAAAGATTGCTTGTTAGATTTGCCCAAAACAAATTATATCTTATTTTTTAACCACTATAGAGACATCAGAGTCAGCGGTAAATTCCAGAAGATGTGGCCAAGGTGAGGTGCTCTCGGATGGATTCATGAGAGCAGAACGGCCACTGACCTGGAGCGTGCATGTCCGAAAACAATGATGCAAATTCTCAAATAGACGTTATCTTTATTAACAAACTGCATATTCGAACTATAAACAAGTATATTCTTGCCTGAAAACCTCTTAAAACTACTTTCTGTGAGACAAAAACAGTAATATTTATACAATGATACTGGATTTGTTCGTGGCACTCATACCTTTGTTTTGGAGTAATCTGATTAAACTGTGAAACTAAGCTGTTGGAGTCCTGATATTGCTCTAATATCACACTCTTGTCAGCCAATCAGATATCAGATAAGAGGACCAGAAAGAACTGTTGTACAAAAAAAGTATAAACTATCACTCAGGCGACAGAAGATATGTAGTACATTGTTTACAAGAAGTTTTTTCAGCAATTTTGATCATGTTGATCATTTAGAGGCCATAGATATTTGTGTCTCAAATATGACACAGTAGGCTTAAGATCATTTGTGAATTTGCATATCATTATGAAAATTGGTCATCATGTAAAGGTTACAAATTAGTGCAAAATTATGCAATGCAAATGTCAGCATTGACTTTGAGCATGCATATCCTTTAGAAAGAGAACCTGGGGAGAGTATAATAGGAATATGTTAAAATACAGAAAATCTTTTCAGAGACAAATGCTTCATAAGAGTTTCGGGTTTCATTACAGTCTTGGCAGGAGTGAATTAGCTCACAACATTCAGAAGCAAGCAAGGTGTGAATTCACAGGATTACGGCGCTCCAAATTGTGTAAAAAGAGAGAGTCTATCAGATATAAACGTGTAATATCAAAATTATAAAAATAAACTAACCATATTATGCATAGTTAAAAGCATGGTTCACACAAAAATAACATCATCATAATTTACATTGTTTCAACTGTCTTTGTCCATGCAATTAAGGTCAGTGGGGTCCAAAACAACTTAATTGCACAGCCAAAAAAAAAAAGTACAGTTCTCCAAATATCTTCTTTTTGTGCTCCACAAAATAATTAACATCTCACAAGTTTGGAATGTCATGAGGGTGCAAAAAGAATGACAGAATATTAATTTTTTCAAACTAGAAAACTAGAAATTCAGAATATTTAAACTATCCCTTTAAGTTAGCAAAATAAATAGGTTTATCAGCCTTTAAAATGAAGGACACTTTTAATATCTCTTGTTCAATCAAACTTCCCACAAATTGTCACTAATACAATATTTAGGTTTTGTTTTCTGTTGCATTAACAATATTGTCTAAGTTTCCAATTTAGCTTATTATATAAACCATCACAACAACCACTGACACCATGAAAATAATATGAATGATAGTAATTCTTCCAGATGAATAGGCCCTTGCGTCTAGACGTGTCTGTGTTGAAGACTCTCAGTTATTAAACGGCAGCCCTTTCACAGAGTTGTAGCCCACAGCGCTCGACAGGGGCCGATAATTTCAGATCTGTCACTCATGATGAGTGACACATCTTCTCCATCACGAGCTTGTACATGGGCTAGTGCTCATTTTCCTCATCCTGCTTTAAAATTATGCGTAAATGAATGACTATAGCAGATGAGCTATCAGCCAACAAGGTCTACAATTTTATGGCTCAAACAGGCTTTTAATTCTAATGAGGTTACATGTACAAGACCTCAACAGACGAATAAAGCCGTATGCTATGCATTAACCGACTCATTCAACCCTGCATTCTGTTCTAATATGAATGTTTTAAAACACATACTTTTGTAGAACCATAGACCATAAAAAGGACAAAAGACTGAAATATCTTTGATAAATGTGATAAGCACATACAGTGCCTATTGAAAAATCATCACACCCCTTTGAAATAGTTACTTTATTTGTCATACAGCCTGAAATCAAACCCAATTCCAAATAACTTTTCCAGCTTTATTGACAATTTTGGTCTACTCATTAATAATAAAGAAACAACAACAACTGGAATAACAGGGTTGGAAGAGTCATCAGCGCCTTGATTTGACTTTGTAGAGCCAGCTTTTGCTTTAATTACAGCCATCAGTCTTTTTGGATATGTCTGTACTTGCTTTGTACACCTTGATTGGGGAATATTTACCTATTCTTCCTTGCAGAATTGCTCAAGTATAGTCCAATTCTGTGGTAAGCGGCAATGGACTGCTCTCTTTAAATCCATCCACAGATTTTCGATTGGATTTAAGTCAGAGCTCTGACTTGGCCACTCAAGGACACTCACCTTTTTATTCTTAAGCCATTTCATTGTTGTTTTGGCAGTATGTTTAGGGTAATTTTCATGTTGGAAGGTGAATGACCTGCCCATCTTCAAGCAGAGAGCTGCAGGTTTTCCTCAAGAATTTGGATGTACTTTCTCTCTAATCCTGACCAATTGCCCAGTCCCAGCTGAAGAGAAACACCCCCACAACATAATGCTGCCACCACCATGCTTCACAGTAGGTATGGTGTGTTTTGGGTGGTGTGCTGTGTTTGTTTTTCACCAAACTTAGTGCTTGGAGTTTCGTGCAAAAAGGTCAATTTTGGTCTCATCAGACCATGGCACCTTTTGCCAGAGGGTATCAGACTCTTCCAAATGTGTTTTTGCATAGCACAAATGAGAAAGGCTTCTTTCGTGCCACTCTGCCTTACAGCTAACTTTATGTAAAGCTTGGGAGAGAGTTGTCACATGCATGCACAGACTGACCAGACCCAGCCATAAAGCCTTGTAAGTCCTTCAAAGTTGCCTTTGACCTCCTGGCAGCTTCTCTTATCAATGTCTTCTTAGCTTTGTCATCCACTTTGGATGGACAGCCTGATCTAGGCACTGTGTTGTTGGTGCCACACACCTTCCACTTCTTAATGATGTTCTGAACAGTACTTCGAGGGATAGCTATAGCCTTTGAAATGTTTGTGTAGCATTTTCCTAACTTGTGTTTTTTTTTTTTTTTTACAACTCTATCCCAGAGGTCTTTTGAAAGTACTTTCCCAACCACGGTGAATTCTTTGCCACACCATCTGTGGAATCTTCCAGAAACAGCTGGTTTTATTCTGAAGTAATCAACACCTCTGCTATTGATGTCAGGTGGGGCAATTAGCGTGGTGTTTAGTCTGTTAATTGACTGCGAGCACCTGAGCAAGTTTATATGGTATATATATATGGTTATACAATGTAACTAAAATCACCATCACAAACACACACTGTTTCTTAATACTAAACACTATTATTGAAAATATTTTTATATAAAATATTGTTTTTGTATATTTTTTTTTATAGTTGAATAATAATATTTATAAACAACAACTAAAAGTTGCTAGGCAATTCCGCTAAAAAGTACAAAGGCAGTGTTCTGATATATAGCATTGCATTTACATAAACATGAGATTTTGCCAAAACTATCCTATCTGGAACAAATAAGAGATTAATGAGACCAAAGACTGCCCAAAACGAATTACATCTCATGATTAACCACTACAGAGCCATCAGAGCCAGCGGTAAATTCCAGAAGATCTGGCAGTTTCAAATTTGAGGACCAGAAATAACTATTGTATATATGTACAGTACGTATGTATGTACATATATATATATATATATATACACACACACACACACACACACACACAAACAATCATCAATCACAATGCAACCTTGCATAGCAAACCTCTCTAATAGCTCTAAGAGTGCAAACAAACCTGTCATCACATCACACCTCAGCAGAGCCGAACCCAGCATGAGACCGGTAATCATTGGACAAGAACATTGATTAAAGCCCCTGTGCACACAGATTCATGTAAATGTATGCGTGTTTATGGGCATATTTAATTGGAATCAATTAAAAACACGGACCCTTAGGAGTGGACTGCCACTGCTTCATCCTGAATCCTGATAATTATCACACTATCATGCAAAACATGTGCAGTCACAGAGCTAACTGCACTTCAGCAGGGATTTAGACTCACCTTCGGCTGGGCTGGACTCTTTTATCGTTTTTCCTCCAAGAGATTCTGGGTTTGGGCGACGCACGAGGTCGGCACTCCAGAGACACGTCTTTCCCAACGGTTGCGATGAGCCGGACAGGGTTGGTGCTGAACGTGGGAGCTGACGCTGAGAGAACAAACACATAGTTCCACCTTAAAGGATTTGTTTAATCAAAAATGAAAATTGTGCTTTCAACTCTTGTCATAGGACTGAGCATCAGTGATCATACAAAAAAAACGCACTACTACATAAACAGAAATTGAAAAATCACGCCATTAGTACACTGTTATGTTAAATGGATAGTTCACACAAAAATGGAAATTCTGTCTTAAACAGTTGATGGTAGCCATTGACTTCCATAGTATGGAAAAAAAATACATGGTGTTCAATGGCTACCAGCAACTGTTTAGTTACCAGCATTCAGAAGATTCAAAACATCTTCTTTTGTGTTCAACAGCAGAAAGAAGCATGTTTGAATACAGGTTTGAAACAACTTGAGGTTGAATAAGTGATGACAGAATTTTCATTTTTAAGTGGCCTGTCCCTTTAATTAGGCTGACATATTATGCAGCTCTCTGGAAGACTTGATTCTGATTGGTCAATTACATCACTGAGCAGTGTATAATCAACTAAAAATGAAAACTGTGCCATCAACTCATCAATTTATTCTATGCAACACAACGAGTACGGACCACTTTTATGTTTTTTTTTTTTTTTGTCATTTAGTCCTCATTCACTGGATATTTTAAATTGTTTAAGGAGACTAGGAACAAGTTTATATATTGTATACACAGCATATAAAAATCTCATTTGTTATATGCAATGCATAATTCACACACTTGCTCAACAATGTAATTAAGCTGGCACTCTTCAACTGCTAACTAATGACATGTGCATGCTTTTGTAAATATTCACGTGACACCATTTATCTTGCCTCTTTGTATAATTCGTAGAACTACTGAGCCCACAAGAGCAGTAGGAAATGAATAAATGAGTAATTTTTCAATAAAACAACAGGTCTGTTTTCAGAGACTGGGGATTTGTGGGACTCTAAAGGGAGATAAAGGTTTCTGGAATGATTGTAATGATGGCATTGCTGTCGCTCTGAATGATGGGTTCATAATTAGTAGCTTTATTGTTATGCGTGACGGTCTACCAGAAGTAAAACATTTCCAAGCTAAACGATAAAAAATAATTCAGCCCTCGACAAGCGCATTTGAAGATAATTACTGTTAAATGTCTAATCTGTCTGCGGGGAGCTTCTCGGCAAGCTTATGCAGCTGATGAGTTGAATGCAATTGCAAAATCACAAAATCAAATGCAGTTTAGTGCTGATGTTAAAGCAATGATGCTAAAGCAGGGGGCCAGGGCCTTGAGCAAGCTTCAGCAAACTTCCAGGGGCGCCTCAAAAGTTCTTAAAATTCTTTAAAACAAGACAAAAGTTTAAAAATAAGCAAAAATAACCAAAATTCATCCTAAACTTTTCTTTAATCTTGTGTGAATGGCAAGGGGGTTGGTAGACTGACGTGTTAAAGTGAGGTTGGAAATATCATAATTTGGAGTGTCATGTGAACATTAGAGAATTTACACAAATGAATCAGCTCACACACTTGATTCTTCATACTGTGTGTTGTTACCTGGATGATCCATGACTGTTTTTATGTTTTGCGACAGTTTATGAGCCCATTTAGTGCCTTTCTTAACAGTTAAACTACCCACTGCTGTTCATTCTTTAGTTTTCCAGCAACTTCTTGCACATTTGACCACTTTCTAGCAGTGACTTTGTACAATTTTTGTCTTTTCAAACTAAAGGGGTGAAACACTGATGTTGACAAAGGCATTGAGAGCTAGAGGGGTGTAATCTTTGGTAAAAAAAAAAGTTCTTCTTTTGCTTAAAATTCTTACTTTTTCCCCCATTAGTACTAACTTTATGAGTCATGTACGATGTTTACAAGCTTCTCAGGGGACAAAATAATGACTTACTTTGTCTTATTTCTATTAATTATTTATTTTCTACTTTTAGTCATGACATTTCTTGTCTGTGGCAAAACCAAGTCTTTGAATGTGGAAAGAGTGATTTTTTCTTAATGGGCTGTTTCTTTCGGAACTATTTCACATTACGAGTGTTATTCAATATCTTATGGAATGGTGCAGTGAGGACGTATTTTTTCAGACATTAGCATCACCCTGGCTTCTTTGGCTTTTGAATTAAAATAAGCTCTGTGACCAACAAAAGTTTATGATTTTTAAATGTTTCGCACATCACAAGTAGTCTGTAAAAGTGGACTACTGAGTAGATGAGTTTACCTGTTCAAGCGTAATGACGTTTACTTTTACTGACAACCCCTGTAGTCTGTTTAGCCCTGTTTACAACAGATATTAGGATTGGTTGATTGGATCACAAGTCAAGGGAGACAACCACTTACACCTTGTGTTTTAATTAGTCTCTTTTGTCCATTTTCAACAAGCTTCCTTGGTTTATGTATGGGTGTCACATTTCATGTCTGTTTTGGTCATTTGGTTTCTCCCATTGTCTTCCCCCGTTGATCTGTGTGATTTGGTTTAACCCTTGTTAGCGTCATCCCATTCACCTGTCTGTAATTATTAGTTTCCCTTTATAAGTCGGTCTTTGAGTTTAGTACACTGTCGGTCTTTGTCTATGTCAACGAGTTTTACGTCCTGAATCTCCGCTGGTCCCGTCCAGTCTTCCTGAGTCACCGCTGGTTCCGCCCAGCCTTCCAGAATCCTCGCTGTCCTCTGTCAGTCCCCTTGCTCACCCTCAGCAGACCACCTGTGCAGTGGGCTCGCCGCAGGTCTGCCAGATTCCACCGGTGTTGTGGCTGGAGGACCCCTCAGCTCCGCCTTCAGCCTCAGAGTCCAGAACTCCGCCTCGGCCCTCCGACCCTGCGGCTCCACCACAGCTCTCAGCACCTTCCTCTACATCGTCGCCCGTCGGTCCACCAGCTCCACCGGGTCGGTCGTCACCCCTCTGTCACCTCAGGACTCTGCTCCTCCGTCTACGCCTCGTCACACCGTCCCACCGGCTCCTAGGGACTCCTCCCTCCCTTGGGCACAGCCTCCATCCTCTGGCGCTTCGGCTCCGCCGCGGACCTCCAGAACTCCGCCTCCGCCTCCGCTGCCAGAGCCTCCAGTTCCGCCTTGGCCCTCCGGATTCGCGGTGTCGCCCAGGATCTTCGGCTCTCCGTCTCCGCCTCGGGCTCCTCCTCCACCTGCTCCGCCTCTGTCGGTCAGACCCCTGGAGTCGTCAGCCCGTCCTCCACCATGGCTCCTCCCTCGTCGGCTCCACCATGGGTCTTCATGGATGCGGCCTGGGTCTTGCTCTGTTCCTCCTGCTCTGGGTCCCTCCTGTTTCCTCCCTGGCTCCTCCCACCATCGTCGACCCTTGGACTGTCTTGTCTGTCACTTGGACTTTCGTTTTGGTCCCCCTCCTGGGGTTGCGTCCTCCGCCGAAGCCTCCTCCAGTGACTCTGTTGTTCTGTTTTGTTGCCCCTCTCGTCTGTTTTGTTTGTTCTTTCTACAGCGTGACGACGTGCCTATTCGGAGAGGGGCGTTATGTCACATTTCATGTCTGTTTTGGTCATTTGGTTTCTCCCATTGTCTTCCCCCGTTGATCTGTGTGATTTGGTTTAACCCTTGTTAGCGTCATCCCATTCACCTGTCTGTAATTATTAGTTTCCCTTTATAAGTCTGTCTTTGAGTTTAGTACACTGACGGTCTTTGTCTATGTCAACGAGTTTTACGTGTGTGGATTTATCTCCGTGTTCCTGCCTGTTCCAGCCTGTTCTATTGAAGACTTTATTAAATGTATATCGTGTTTTGTATTTTGTCTCACGTCTCGTCACTCCAGCACGCCACAACCGTTACAATGGGATCTTTCTGATCATTACCCTTAGGAAAAAGAAGTTTATTCAAGTGTGCTATTAGTATACTTCCTTTAAACTAAAAATAGGAAAATATACTTTCAGTCTACTTTTTATGTACAGCACTTCTCAGAAATGTGCTTAATATACTTCTCAAAAATATACGTTAAATAACATTTAAGTATACTTGACTTATACTTAGAAAAAGTCTAAATATATTTGAGCTATACTTGTACTCTGAGAATCCATGTTTTCATTGTTATATGTTAGGGGAGCTATTACACATCTTCTGTACAGAATTTCCAAAACACAAGTGAAGAAGAAACCGAAACAACAGAAGCTTCCAAATGTAATCTAACACAATCATCAGACATAACACAGAATCAAAACTAGATATGGAAAACTGTGTAACGTTATGAAATAAAATGTCGACCCATGAAGAGGTAAAAATTACTGTCAAGCTTTGGGGTGTTGATCAACTCCATCCATGTTTTGATTTTTCATGAACAGTCTTTTTTTTTTTTAGCTTTTTGTTCAAAATGTTGCTTATTTATTTTTTTTATTTATGAAGCTTACCCACATTCAAGTGTTTATAAAAAAGAATGCATGAAGCTAGAATAAAATGTTTTTGTTTACAAGCAGATACCCTGTTCTTTCTTTTGATGTTTTGTATGTTCAGATATTCATATAACAAAATATATACAAATGAATACCTAAACAGGGACATAGTAGTATACTTAAAGTATGATGTAAAGTTCACCTAAAGAAAACGAGTATACTTGCAGTATAAAACTACTACACTGGTAGTTTACTGAGACTATACTTCACAGTGTACTAAAAATGCACTAAAAGTATTTATTAGTAAACTATCAGTATACCTATAAGTTCACTTTTAGTATATACAAACTGAAAACAGATGTGAACTAGTTGTGTACTTTTATACTTAAAAGTATGCTATTCGTACACTGATATTTGTATACTTACTACATAAAGTATACTTATAAAATATTTTTGGTATGGGTAGATCTAGTATTATGCAGTAAGCTCAAGCAATGCACACATGCCTGTGAAATGAGGCAACAGAAAACAATATGGAGAGCAGCAGCTTTTGTTTATGCACCTAGTTTAAATCCTGTCTGGCTAGCACACATCTCCCGTAATGTTTAAGAATTAGGTTAGTTGGCAGAGAGAAGGCGCTCTTTAGTGGCTGTTCAAATGCATTTGACCCATGAGCATCTACACAACATAAGCAATGCAGACAAATGCATTTTCAACTACCTCTGAAAGTGTTACAATAGACAAGCCTAAACGTTTCAGACTCTGTACTTAGTGTGATTGGAACGACAAAAACTCTTTTTATACCAGGTGTAAACAAGGCCTTTAAGCCACTTGTTAGTAAATGCCTTTTTCAAGACAAATAAAAGCTTTTAAAGAATCAAAAGTGGGATTTTACTGGTTCATTTTATGTCGTAGAATGAAATATATTGAGCTTGTGTCAACCTTATTTCAGAAATTTAACCAAAAACCCATTCAAAAACACGTTAACTTGGAAAATGGAGCCAGAAGAGCTAAAATGCTGACTTGTTTATGAGTTTACATTTACATTTAGTCATTTAGCATACGCTTTCATCCAAAACATTGCACAAACGAGGACAATAGAAGCTATCAAAACCAACAAAAGAACAACAATATGTAAGTGCTGCTTAGTCCAACATAGTACACGTACAGTAGCATTTTTTTCATAATAAATAAAAATAAAACAAGTAAAAAAAAAAAAAGAATGCTAGTGCTCAAAGGTTTTTTTAATAATAAAAAAAACAAGTATAGAATAGAAACAAAATAGAGAGTGCTAGTGTTAGAGGGTCTAGTGTAGATGGCATATGGTAGATGATAGATTTGATAGACTAAATAAAAAACACTTTAAATTCCCTAAAGAAAATAATAATAATTGTAGTAGTAATGAGAATGATTTTACTTAAAAAATAATAATTACCGCTTATTTATAGTAGGGTGTTATATGGATTTTAGGTATGGTGTAGGCTTAAGGGATCTAGATATAGAATATGGAATTAATAAGTACTAATAAACAGTCATTATGCTAATAATATGCATGCTAATAAGCAACTACTTAATAGTAAATATTTTTCCTTAACCTAAGTGTTACCAAAATACATCTTTCTATGTGTAGTCTTAGAGATGCTCAGATATGTATACTGATGTTCATGTTTAAAGCGACTGCATTAAAGGCCTGAGCTTTTCAAGGACATGTACTCCAGTGGCTGGGAAGGACATTGTGTGATGGTATTCCAGTGAGCAGAGCTAAACACATATGGGTTGAAAGTGATGATGTCTGCAGAGCTGCTGGAGCCTTCTGGGGCCTGTAGCTACATGCTGACAGGCCTCGTCAGGAGTGTTTAGTCAAAGGTTGCACCATGTTTTTCACGGGTGACATTAGAAACGATGACATTTTAATCTCTGCAATTGCCAAAGGGCCCCACAATCCACCACCCCCAGAACATGCTGAGAGAGTCGGGACCAATGAATGACTTTTTTAAGCCTGGATTGGGAGGGGGGAGGGGTGTCTTTGTGGTAACAAATATGTGTGTGCCTACTTTGTGTCTGACATGGGAGGCTTAGTGTATGATTTTAAGTGGGAGTTTTGACATGCGTCTCTCACAGTGAATACTAAGAGCTCTTTCGTACTCGACGACCCACTGCCGGTTCACTCTGGGCCGCCCACTCCGCTAGCCTCCAGTGTACCAGCGGCATGGTAGTGGCACACATGTGGATGTGCCGGCACCCGATCGGCCCGCAGCTATGGCTCCTTTGAATTAAGGCTGCTGTTAGCCGTGTACAATGTCACTGCAATATGTGTTTGCGTTTATAACATAGAATAGACCAAGTCACAGATGACAGCTCTCCCCATAGGCGCTGAGTAACTGGAGGATTTGTCACAGATGCATCCAAAAAAAACATTTTTTTTTTTTTTTTTTCAGACTGTCACTCTAGAGAACTAAACAAGCACTTCGAAGCTGGAGGGAAATGGACCAGAGAGAGGGGAATATTCAGTGAGTCACAGTCTCTCGGAAAATTATATGTTTAGAGTGTAGCATTTAATATTGTTCATATATATATATATATATATATAT